>NW_024885133.1:200378-432111 GCF_019232065.1 Centrocercus urophasianus | reverse complement strand
GGGAGCGGGGAGCGGCTCGGGTGGGCGCGGGGCGGGCGGGGCTCGCGCTGTACGGCGGGCCGCTCGGCTCCGGCCGCGCCGCGCTTCGTTCTCCCTTCGTTTTCCGCCTCCGCGGCCGGGCCGCTCCGGTCGGCGTTCGTCGCTCCGAGCGCTGCGGGAGCTCCGCGGTTCCGTCAGCGCGGTGCTGGCGCTCAGTTCGGCCCGGCCTGCGGTGCAGCCACGCGGCCCCGAGCGGCACAGCCGGGCGATGCGGTGCGGTGCGCTCTCCCCGCAGCACGGACGCATCGCGCTGTGCTCTGCGGTTCCTTCAGCACGGAGCCGGCAGCGCTCAGAAGGCCGCGCCGTCCGTCTGTCCGCGGGTCGCTGCCCCGAGGCGCTGCGGGGTGGCAGCGGTTTGTTTCGGGCTGGGATGAACCGCCCCGCGATGGGGCAGCGGCCCCGCGGCGCTCTGTGTGTCCGTAGGTTTGTTTTTGTGGATAATTTAAAACTAAAAGCCGGGTGAAACGTGAGAGTGAGAGCCGCTCCTCGCTGGATGTCAGCGTCACATTTGAAGTGATGGATTTATTGGAAGATATGGGGAGAAGCCTGCGGGGGACACTGGAAACACAGCACGGCCTCCGTGCAATAAGAGGAGAATCTCAGGGCCCCGTCCGACCCAAAAGTGCCTCCTCGACAGCTCCTTCTGCCCCTGACCTTTTTCACTTACTGAATATTTGCTCTCTGAGGCAGAGGATGAAGCCCTGCCTCGCCGTTCCTTGCACATGCCATTTCACTGGTGCCGTCACCCAAACAGCACGGGCAGAATTTCCATCTTTGGAATTGCGACCGCGTGGCTCAGGAGGGCAACGTGCCATGCGCTGCCCAGGGCAGGACGAGGGTGCTGGGAGCCCCTCAGCCCCGTGCTCTGAGCATGGCAGGAGCTTTGGGGCTGTGATGGTGTGAAGCGCAGCCACTGCTCTGCACCCGGTTTGTCTGGGACGTGTGCATGCGGGAGAAGCACTCACAGCACGTTTGTGTCCTCTGCAGCATTCTTCTTGCATATTGCTTTGTTGTTTTAACAGCACGTGGTTAGATTTCTTCTTATAAATAAAAGCAAACAGCCCAAATCTTCCCTTTTGAAATAAACTTTGTTTTTTTTTTTTTTCCTCCTTTCCCTGTTAATAGTTTCCTGAGCTACAGCTGGTTTCGTGTTTTGCCTTGCACGGAAGGAGCTGCAGTGTTACCCTGCTGGTGAAGCTGTGCTCAGTGCTGCTCACAGGGATGCATTTTGGGTTTGGTGAGCAGAACCAGCAGCAGAAACTCTGCGGCCGTTGTGCCCTGAGTCAGGGAAGGCAGTGAGATGTGTGAACTGTGCAGCGTTGCTCACAGAGCACCAAGTGAGGTCACACGGAGGTACAGGGAAAACATCTTTCGGGTGCATGGATGGATGCCATCACGTAGGCCTTCAAGCAGGAGTTAATTGGGGTGCCCAGATGTGCTGCTGGGGAGGGCTGTGTCTCTCCAGCCTGGGTTGATCCCATGAGGAAAGGAGGGCAGCCGGGCTGTACAAACACTCCTCAAAGCCCTCCCTAATGCTGTTACACGCTGTCGAAAGCGATCCCACCTGTCAAAACCAGAACGGATGGATGGGGGACCTGCAAGTCCCTCTTATCTGTGAGTACATGCGTGTTCACATCGAGAGGAAGGCAGCCTGAGCTCCCCTAACCCCACTGCTCCCAGAGGGACAGCAGGACAGCAGGGCAGGGCGAGGTGATCAGGTGAAGGAGGATCGCAGCAGGGGCTGAGTCGGCCTCACCTCCGTGCTGCTGTAACCTCGCACGGCTTCGGTCTTTGCTTGGACATTCTTTCCTTTTGCAACCATGCGAAGTTTTGTGTGGTTTGTGCGTCCTGTATTCTGCCACGTGGCAACTGAAAAGCAGATGTAGTTGTTAGATCTGGTAGACGTGGAAATGTTTACACTCTGATTGAATCGCTGTAAAAAATCACTGCTGCTTTCTTGTTCAGTGTTGGGAGACTTTTGAGCTGGGGGCTTTATTTAGACCAGAAGAAAAACCCAGTGATTCTGTACAGGTTTTACTCTTGCTCAGTATTGGTGGCTCTGTAGAGAAGTGTCTCACACCGTGAGGCGAAGGCTGCGGTGTCTCTTCCAGTTCCTTATTTGTATGGAAGATGAATTCTGGACATGCAGAGGAATCAGTGCAGATGAGGAAAATTGGGGAAGGGCTGTTCTGCACTTGTGGCTGCCCTGGGTTGCGTTGTTGTGGTGTGAGGTGTGCATGGAGCCAAGCTGCCCGGGAAGGTGTGTGGATGTTTGGGATGGGCCCACACCTGTCTGCAGGTACGTGGGAGGTGCAGGTAAGGAGGGAAGCAGCTGCAGGCGGCCGTGGTGGTGAGATCTGCTCATGGAACTGAACTGGAATTGGTGTTACGGTGCCAAGTGCTGGGGCAGCTGTTTGCATCTGCTGCAAGAAGTGCTTTCTCCAGCTTGCTTCAAAGCCATGGTGGGGGTTTCTTGCCCTGCCTGCTGTTCCATCGCTTCGCATTGCTTTTGCTTGAGATCCCTGGCTGCTCGGGGCGGTCGGCTGGAGGGTGGAGGAGTGGAGTGAGGAGGAGCAGCGTGCTGTGGGTCACGGCAGCGTGGCTCTGCTGCTCCCTGCCTGCTCCAGCACCACTCTGTGACTGCACTGCTGTCACCTCTATTGCAGCGCTGCCTGAAAAATGCTGTAGGGTGCTGCAGAAATGGGCTGAGGCGAGCGCTGCTCCGAGGAGCTCATGGTCGGGTTTTGAAGTTGTCCTCAGTTTCTCACGTGGAGCAAAGGGATCAGTGTGGTTGTGTGGGCTGGAGGGGTCCCTTTCTGCTCTGAATTGCAAGAGGGGCTGAAATGGGCCATCCCTGACTGAAGGGTGACCCAGGCACTGCTGCCTTGTGATGAGCTGGGAGGCTGGGACGGGACCTGCTGGATTTTCGGCCGGCGCAGGCAGTGCCTCAGAGCAGCTGAGTTCCACCACTCCCTCTCTGAATGCAAAAAAGGGATCCCACCTTGCTGACCACGGTGAAGGCAGCAGCCCAGCCGTGTCCCTTTGGGGTGGTCCTGATGGCTGTGCTGTGCATCCCAGCACCACTGCGTGCCTCCCAGCCTTTGGTCAACTGCTGCCGGCGCTGCAGGGGCGGTGGGTGGGGGTGCAGGAGGCACCCGTTGCAGCTCTGGGGGCTGAACGAGGACAGGGATGTGCTGCAGAGGTCTGGGCTTCTGGTACCTCTGATTTGGTCTCGCTTGCTTTCTTTTCAAGCCAGGGTTTGACTGTAAGGGCACGTGGTGGGAGAACCGGCTGCTGGCAGCGCTGCCTTCAAACAGCATCACAGTGCGTTGGGAGCCATGCAGCGTGGGAATATGGTCACAGTGTGTGCAGTGTGAGATCTGCTGTGCTTCTGGTGGTCCTGGAGCTGGGAGCAGGAGGGGGCAGCTGGCTGCACTGCTGCCCATGGCTGCCACAGAGATTTATGTGCTCTGAGTGACTTTTGTATGGGCTCAGTTTGCTCCAGGCTCAGTGGGATCGGCTTTGGGGCCGACAGGAATCCGATTGCTGTAAGGTTTGGGGATGGCACCTTCAGGCACTGTGAAAGCACAGGTTGGTGGTGGTGGCACTGCTGGTGGTGGCACAGAGATGAGCCTGGCTCTGATGCAGAAGCATTTTGAAGAATCTTGTTCTTTTTTCTTTTCTTTTTCTCACCATTTGTCCGGGTGCAGCCTGTACCGACCATCCCCTCACGTTGAAACTCCACGAGGTGGCACAGAGTTTAATGTGTTCGGATGTCTCGCCCTCCACTTTTTTGTTCCATGCTCCAATGCACCATTTCACCAGCCAGCTTTTGACAGACATCCAGTTTCATTAGCGCTTGTAGCAGAAACCCAAATCCCACCTCCTTTGGCTTGCAGACAACCTACGATGGAAGTCTAGGCAGAATATCTGTGTGTGTGCGCTGGGTTCTGCCTGCACTCAGTCGGAAAGCAAACAAGAAGGAGATGCAGACATGTTCAAACTTCTCCTGATACAAAAATAACAGTAATATTAAGACAAAGAAGTTGAAAAGACCTCTGCCTTGCAGTTGGGTCCTGGGGGTTTCCTTGGCTCCAGCTTTGGGACAGGTGGGCTGGAGGATGCTGAAGTACAAGCAGTAAGTGGATGGGGAGGACAGATGCAGAACTGACAGTAGTGACTCTGTATGGTTCTCCCTTCTCCAGACATTAACTGTAACTTTGAGACTGGAAGTTTAAAAGACAAAAGGTTTTTCAAACCGCTGCTGAATTCTCACTGTTCGCTTTGAGACATTTTGCAGAAGACCATTTTTCCCTACAAAGCATGAAATCCTTCTAAAGCTCGAACTCATCGATGATCTTCATCTGAGCACCCCACATGGCGTGTCACTTCTGAACAGAGATGTTGGTCTCAGGCTTTCCACTTGCATTTACTGCTTTTGATGAACAAGAGGGTGTCAGGAGGGAAAATGAGTGGAGGCAGAGGAGGGAAATAGGAGGAATTCAGGGGAGGAGGTGGAAAAGGGAGCAAAGAGATTTTGCTCACGTGTCTTTCTAAAGATGACGGAACCATTGCCTTCACTCAGTGCGTTAACATTTAATTAGCTGCCGTGCTAATTGCTGTTGCATTTGCTAAGGTCTCAATGGCAGGTGCAGTTCCTGGGGGTTCTGTGGCAGTGCTGTGCTGCCGGGGGGCTCCAAGGGCAGGAATCCCTACAGTGCAGCTCTGCTTGCACCCACGGGGCGGCTGTGGCACTGGGGGGGGAGTGCAGGGTGCCAAAAGCTCCTCTTCAGCATTGGGGCATGTGATAGGGAGCCTTAGGATCTGAGATATTGCAGTAACCATGGCTACCGGTGACTTATCTGAGGGAGTTTGACTTTTGTTTTGATTTTATGTGTCTTAATTGTAGTTTAAAAATCAGAACCTGAATGTGTTTTTCACTTAGGCGTGAAACTGAGGGCATTAAATGATTTGCGTTATTGAAGTATCTATAATGCTGCCTTTCAAACTTATTCTTGAGCAGAGCCCTCAATATTCACACTGTACGTGCTAAATAAAGTCACTGCAGCTTTGTGGTGGTTCTGTTGCTCTCGCCATAAAAGCTGTTGCAGGCTGGAGTGCTCAGAAGGTGCCTGGCCGGCTGTTTTGCAATCCCAAGCCCTTTGTTTATGTGGCACCGCGTACTTTATGTGAACACACACAAGCTGCTGCTTTTCCTCTGTCCTCTTTTGTACCCCAGCCATGCCCCGCGGGGTCCTGCCTTCAGAGCTCGTGTTTACTGTAGAGGCTGGAAGGTTGCCCTGCTTGGAAATCTTGCCAAGCCCCTTGAGTTCCTCCTGTATGAAACATTACCGAGCACCACCTGCCCAGAGAGCAGGAAAACGTGGGTGGATATGAGCAGGGATGCTGAGCAGGGATGCTGAGCAGGGATGCAGGGCGATGCTAGCACCACAACCATCCCTCCTTCCATGGAGGACCATGTGATGAAGGAAGAGTAGCAAAAGGCCAGGCACTTGTGTAGCAAAAGAATTTTTTCTCTTTGATTCCACGGCTGAAGTGTTTCCTGGTGTGGCTCCCTCTGTTTGTACTTGTGCAGGAGTTACAAACACGCTGAAATATGAACTCATGCTTCGTAAGCCTTTAATTCTCGCTTTGATGTTTTTAATCATCAGTACAGATTTGGTTCAAAAAAAAAAAAAAAAAAAGTGAAATGATTCATTAGCTTGAAATGCATCTTGGATTACGGCCGGTGCTGTGCAGAACAGGGGAGGCAGAGCAGGGCCAGCTGTCCTGAGAGCAGAGCACGGGTGAGGCCGAGGTCGGTGCGGCGGGCGGAACGTCGCCATCAGGGCTGGCAGTTCCTGCCTGTTCTTGGAGGCCCTCAAATGTCCCAGCCCATCGGCTTTGAGGTCTCGTGAGCATCCAGCCCTGTGTTCTGGTGCTTCCTCACTGTATCTGTTTTGGGTCTGTCATCAAGCAGTCCTTGCTTGGGAACATGACAGTTAGGATGTGGGCAGCGCGCTTGGGGTGAGAAGGAGCACACAGCCATGGTGCTGCAATAAGGGCAGCAGCAAGGGGAAAAATTCTGGGCTTGTTTGCCTTCCCTGCCTGCTGTCTGCCTGCAGCAGCTCCCTTAGCCCTCGCTTTCACCTTCTCCCCATGCACGCGGGTTGGTGTCGGTTGTCCCCAAGCTGTGGTCACGGATCTGTGCTGAGCTCTGTCCTGCAGTGACTGAAGAGGATTGAAAGCAATCTGGCTTCAGAACAGTGGCTTGGAGACAAATCCTCTATCCCATTACTTGTCCCTGGCAGTCCCTTCTTGACAACCAGGTGTCAGTGATGTCAGTGGTCTTGGAGAGGGCTGCCCAAGGCAAGTAGTCCGTCTTCTCAGTGTCTGCATTGAAATCCAGCTACGAAACCAACCTGTATCGCCTCCATTTGTGCCGTGGATGCAGTGGTACTCATGTGAAGATGCCTCTTCAGCTCTTCCCATACGGAAAGTGGGGTTTCTGTCCTGGTGAAGTCGCCTTTGTATCGATGTATTCATGTTAAAGACCCCCATCGTGTCACTGTTGTCAGACAGCCGTGCAGCCCATGGGATGGGATGTGCCGTGGCTGACACTCTTCCTTCTTACATCTTTCAGAGCAGGATTGCAGCGGGGCGCAGCCGTGTTGCTGTGGCACTGCTCGGCCCCACTGCAGCACACTGTGGGCACAGGAGCCCTGCAAAGCTCTGCCGTCTTCTTGAGAGCAAAGATGGAGAAATGAGGAAAATTCCAGAAGCTTGAGAGCCCTGCCTGCACCCATAAGGGCAGGGGGAAGGAGCAGAATAACCACTTTATCGTGCTTGATGAATGGCTTTTATCTCAAAGGATGTTCTGAACTGCTGGGAAGGAGATGCAGCTCCGCTCAAGTTTGTCTGCAAGGCTGCTTCTTCTGTAACAAAGTGTTAAGCAACAAATGCACGGCATATTCATATACTGTGCTTTGGATAGAGGCAGCCTCACAAAGGCACTTTCAAATGTTCAAGGCCTCCTTTTGTGCTGGTTTCACTCTGGCATCCCACTGCTGCTTTGCTCTCCACCTCCAGCAAGCGGAGCTGAGCTGGGTGGTGATGGGGCTGTGCCTGGGGGGTGGCAGCTTCTGCTGCAGGCTCCTTCCTGCCACCCGTGCTGCAAACTCTGCTGCTGTTTTCTTCTCCCTCTTTTTCTTCTTTTTTGTTTGTGAAGTTTCCTACTGATTCCTCATGGTTTTTCAGGTTTATCTTGCTTCCAGCTCACATGAGTTTCTTCTGAAATGTCTCTTTCAGAATGAATGAAGCTGGACATTAGCAGTGCTTCTCTTACTGTTGGGTTTTGGTTTGTTTTGCCTCTTTTACCTGGAAGATTGTGTCACTGCTGTGTAACAGGGAGAAAGGACCCATATGGGGAGCTCTCCTGGGGTTGCTGCTCACAATTACTGGTGAAATGAACTGCAGCACATACAAACTCTTTTCTTGTAGCCCAGAAATATCTTCTCTAAGTTTATTCTCTGGTTATTAGCAGTGGCTGTGGAAGTTAGTTGAGAAAAAAGCAAAGGGAGGGCTGTCTGTTCAGGTGCTGTTTGGAGAGGCACCCCCACGGGGAGGGCTGTGCCATTCTGTGGGTACAGCAGTCGTCTGTGGGTAAGTCCTTACGCCAGCACCAGGAAAAGGAGCCAGTGAAGAAAATTGCCATGGGAAGAATCCTGCAGGAGATGGAGCTGAAGGAGGCTGCAGTGAGCTGTGGGGCTGCCATCCCTCAGGTGTGCTTTACCTGTGCAGTCGGGGCAGTGAGAGCTGGCCTGGGGAGGGCAGCGTGCAGGACAAGGCCGTTTCCTCACTGTGATGTTTCCTCCTCTCTGCCCCGGGGGATTGCTCTGAAGAGAGGAGTCAAATGAGTTTGACACGATGAATATTCACGTAGTCGCTCCCTCCAATCGCTTTTTTCCTCCGCCACGGGAGGAGTGGGAGTGCAGAGATGTTTCTTGGCTCTCGAAGTCATGGATAAGGGTCTTGTCAGCAACTGCCTTTCTGCTAATCCTTTCTATTAGGGGAAGGATGTTGTAGCTGGACGGAGTTCTCTGTGCTCTGACTCGGAGGGAGGGATTTCAGGGGAAGCACAGCCGAGTGCTGTCAGCCATCCCAGTAAGAACCCGCATGGATTTTGGGGCGCAGTTTTGAAGCAGACTGCAAAAATGCATCGCTGCATCCCACAGCATCCCAAAGCACTGCGGAGCTGCGTTGGCTCCCCAGGGCTCTGATGGATGTGACAGATGTCCCCTGGCCTGCCTGTTCTCTAAAGCTTGCAGGAAATTGCAGTCTGATAAGTGAGGCAAGTTGCAAGTCCTGTCTATTGTTCCTTATCGTCTGAGGGTTGTTTACAGCCCCATCTTGTTATCCCATCTCCCACACGCTCCTCTGACCTCACCTACTTGTTTGGGCCTCTGTGTGTGGCTCCTGCTGTGGTGGTGGTGGTGAACTCTCCGGGTTGGTTGTTAGCAGATGGTGTGGATTTGTGGACACGAAATGCTGTTTTCCAGATTCATTGTCATCTATTTGTGATCTTTTTTCATGTCACGCTTCCCTAAAACATCCCTTGAAAACATAAAGCCCCAATAGCAGGTGGCTTCTGAAAAGCTAAGATCCATCCTGAATACTGACTGGTTCTTATGTGTTTTCTTCCCAGAAGAATTCAGAGAACATGGGATGTTGATCCAGAAAACTAGTTCAGAGTTGGATGAAGTTTGCGAGTGAGCCTCAGATTTCTCCTTCAGTTGGTGTGAGCGCAGCGCACAGCTGTGGGACACACTGCCCTGGTTGGCTCAGGAAACCTGCAGCACAACTGGGGTTACCTTCAGAGCAGCACAGAGTGTCGCAGTGTCCTTCCCACTCGTGCAGAGTTGCTGCTGCTGTTCACCTCCAAATGCAGCGTTCTCACCGACAAGTGCATTCGAGGCCAAGTGAATGTAGGAGCGATGCTCCACGCACTGAGGAACATGTGTGAGAGGCATTGGGAAAACCAAGGAAATATTTACACTGGGAGGGGATTGTTTACAGTGCAGTTCAAACAGTTGACGTTAGTTAGAGCAGCCGGTGCTGTGCAATATTCTGCTCTTCTCAGGAGGGTCAGGCATAAGGAAAGGATCAAACAGGGCGAGCAGGGCCGTCCTTGGACGGTACAGAATATCTAACAGCTGCACTTAGGTTAGGTGGTGAGAAGAATAAGCAACTGTGAGTCAGTCTCGTGGTTGAAGTCGAGGTCAGGGTGGACTCTGGGGTAGCAGCAGTGCGTGGACACCTCTGTTCATGGAGATGTTGGCCCTTCTTGCTGATGTTTGGCTGGTCCCAAAGCCCACGTGTGCTGCGGCGTGACAGGTTGTCAGTAACACACGAGTGCAAGTGAACGTTTTGGATGTGTCTTTTGTGCTGGGATAAGGGAATACAACCGAGGTACTGATGTCATGATGGTCTGTGTGGCTGTCGAGCTGGGAATTTGCTTTCAAACTGCTTTGTGTTACAGTATCTCCCCCAGCATGCTTTGTAGGTATACCACATATTGTTTTAATTTAAAACCAGCCTGTCTCTCTTGTTCTGTTTTTAGCATGGCTGACAAGAACAGCACCCTGAAATGCACGTTCTCTGCTCCTGGCCACAGCACCACTCTACTGCAGGGACTGGCCTCGCTCCGAGCTCAGGCTCAGCTGCTTGATGTCATCCTCACTATAAATAATGAAGTGTTTCAGGTTCATAAAGTTGTCTTGGCTGCCTGCAGTGACTATTTCAGGTGAGAATCTGATAGGGAAGCAGGCACTGTTACCTCTCCCCTGGGTTTCTGTTTCCCCATCCTCTCCTACCCCGACCTCCCCACCGTGCCCCAACATCACCCCCCCGCAGCCCTTTGAGGTATGGTTTGCACCACACGTGTCAGTGGGATTCCCTGGAGGCGTGTGGAGGTGTGGGGTCTGTCCCTCTGCGTTCTGATGAGGTTGTTCTGGGTTGAGTCTGGGCTGAGACCCATCTCAAGGGCAGGTCTTGAAGCCACCCCGAGGAGGATGAGGCGTTTTGTGCGTGTGTTCCCCAGCCCATAGGGAACGGCTGTCCCTCTCTGTGTCTGTAGAAAGCCAAAGCATGGAGATGAGCTTCCTTTGCCAAATTAAGGCACGGTGAACCAATTGCAGAGCAGGGAGTTCAGTCTAAAGTGAAAAATGGAGTTCATCCATCTTGCCTCCACTGAAGTCTTGTCTGACAGTTCTGTGGCACGGGGTTCTCTCCCCATTCAGCAGCCCCTTGACACGCAGGTTCCTTCCTGACCTGAGCAGGTGACCAGGAGCACGGCACGTAGGCCTCGAATGTCCCAGTTCTTCAGCTGCTCCAATGGTGTCCTTCTTAAGGACCCTCACATTTTCCAGGCTGTTCCCTTCTCTCTCCCTTCTGACTCCCCTCGGTAACATAAACCTTCCGAGCTTATCGCTCTCCCTAACCGGCATGCAATTAATGATGGAGCTGATCTTCCACCAAATGCTAATAGCACTATTTGTATTCATAAATGCTGTATGCAGTGCCACTGTTAGTGTGTTTTCCCTGTTGAAATGTAATTGCTGAGCGGGTTTCTTGCTATAAGGTCTGTGGCATTAAGTAAGGTTGTCCTGGGGAACAATGGCAGAATAATCTAGCTTTTGAAAATGCACTTTATGCAGAAGAGGGGAGGGAAAAGAGTGAAATTGAAGCATTTATACCATCAGCGTTTTAAAACCATAACACTTTCTCAAGGAATGGCATTTTATTTGGTGGTTTGTCTTCATCATGGCAACGGCGATGCTTTCCTTTGCTTATGCACAGCCAGCTCTGTACAGCTAATGCATGAGCACACACACATGCCTGCATCTCCTCTGGGGCAGGGGATCAGGCAGCATGCTGTTTGGTGACATGGGATCTGCAGGGGGATTTTAGCAGAGTGCTCTCATCTGCTGTATGGACAAATAATTGCGAACAGCGTTCCTGGTCACTCGGTTACAGAAAACTGATTTCATGTGCAGATATTTCCTTATTTAGGTCGTTCAGCTTTCTGTAGGGTTGTGCTGGACGGCAGCAGTTCTTCTAGCCTGGTTTGGACAGGAAACTTGGAACTCCTGTCTTTTGATAGCGTTCCCAAGGTATTTCTCTATTCCTGTGTTGATGCTAAAGAGGAAGAAGGTCTGTTCAGCATTTGCTCTGAGTAATTTGCATCATAAAGTCGTTGCAGCTCTGACAGTGTGCCTTCACAGTGAATTCACCTCTCAGACATGAAAAAGGAGGTTATCAATGGTGAAAAACTGGCCTAAAATGTGCAGGCAGTTTGAACGGTCTTTGGTGTGACAGCCTTTGTAGGCTTGCTGTGATGTTTGTACAACGATGCTGGGCGGTGAAACCGCGTGTCACCGTTCTTCAGCAACCTGGTTTGACTTTGCCTTCCGCAGAATCGCTCTGCTGCTGCTTCTTGAATGCTACACACAGCGCAAACCTTTGCCCCCCAGCCACCAATATGTAACAAAAACTGCTGAAACGTAATGTAAACCTATAAAAAACAATGTGCACTTATGTCCCCATCACGCCTGCAGGCCCCGTGCCTGGGAAACGCAGCCCTGCTTCAGAGCAGCAGTTTATGAGATGCCTGCGCAGTGCTCGGCGTGGTATGCGCTTCCTGTGGAATTTAGAAGCCTCCCAAGGAGGTGATCGAGGGCCTAATCTCAGCCTGGCCTGGTCAACTGATGTGCTTGCAGCTGTGCTGTAAGAAAATCGTTGTGTTTTTTTCTTTTTTAATTGCCTTCCAGCCCCCTGCTGTCGTACTGCAACATAACAGACGTTTTCTGAAGTGGTCGCAACTCCTATTTTCATAAGGCATTGGGAAGGAGCCTTGGAGAGGAGGTTCTGTTGTAATGACCAAAGCCTTGTGTAAATTCTATTTGCAATGGCAGCGTTGAAGCCCTTGGCTAACTCACCTCCGGTGCGATGGCGTTGCCTGAAGGCCCCTCTCAGGCCAGCTCAGGGGCTCGCTGACTTCTGAGCATGGATGTCTCCCCAAAGTATTTTCTTCTTTACGCTCACAAATCCTGCATAGTTGAAAATCAGGAAATTAGAGTTACGGATGCCAGCCTGTGCTGCTGCAGATCCCACTGTTGCTTTTGGCTGCTGAATATCAAGGATCCTTTGGTCCAGCACACAACGCTCCCTGCTCTGATGGCTCTGACCACTTCCTGGCACTTTGTCCTAAGAACCATTCCTGCATCCAGTGCCGGTGAAGCAGCACTGACAAACCCAACTGTGATAGCTGAATGTGACTTCTCAGTGCGTTGTTTATGCAAGCTGTATATCAGTAATTGCATGCTCTTTTTTTTCTTTTTTCTCCTGGCTTTTAGAGATTTAGCCTTGATTTATTCCCCCCCCCCCCATCCTTCCTAAGAGGTTCAGTATGTTTAAAAAAAATGAGAAGTATTACATCATTGACGCGCTATTAAAGAGGGGGAAATTTTTGTTTGTGTTCTTGACCTCCAGGGCGATGTTCACAGGCGGGATGAGAGAAGCCAGCCAAGATGTGATCGAACTGAAAGGTGTATCTGCAAAGGGACTGAAACACATCATAGACTTTGCGTACAGTGCTGAAGTGACTCTGGATCTTGACTGCATTCAGGACGTTCTGGGAGCTGCCGTCTTCCTCCAGATGGTGCCTGTCGTGGAGCTCTGCGAGGAATTCCTGAAATCTGCCATGAGCGTAGAAACGTGTCTCAATATCGGGCAGATGGCCACCACCTTTAGCCTCGCCTCCTTAAAGGAATCCGTCGATGCATTCACCTTCAGGCATTTCCTGCAGATCTCCGAGGAGGAGGATTTCCTCCACCTGCCTCTGGAGCGCCTCGTTTTCTTCCTGCAGAGCAATAAGCTGCAAAGCTGCAGCGAGATCGACCTGTTCCGCGCCGCCGTCCGCTGGCTGCAGTACGACCCCACGCGCCGTGCCAGCGCCAGCCAGGTGCTCTGCCACATCCGCTTCCCGCTCATGAAGTCCTCCGAGCTGGTGGACAACGTGCAGACCTTTGACATCATGGTGGAGGACGTCCTGTGCCGGCAGTACTTGCTGGAGGCCTTCAATTACCAGATCCTGCCTTTCCGGCAGCACGAGATGCAGTCCCCCCGCACCACCATCCGCTCCGACGTCCTGTCCCTCGTCACCTTCGGCGGCACTCCTTACACCGACAACGACCGCACCGTCAGCTGCAAGGTGTTCTGCCTGCCTGACGCCGGCGGGCGCCAGTTCAAGGAGCTGACGGAGATGGAGGTGGGCAGCAGCCATTCCTGCGTGGCCGTGCTGGACAACTTTGTCTACATCGTAGGGGGGCAACACCTGCAGTACCGGAGCGGCGAAGGAGCGGTTGATATTTGCTACCGTTACGATCCTCACCTCAACCAGTGGCTGCGAATCCAGGCCATGCAGGAGAGCAGGATCCAGTTCCAGCTGAACGTCCTGCACGGCATGGTGTACGCCACGGGCGGGAGGAACCGCTCGGGGAGCTTGGCTTCTGTGGAGAAGTATTGCCCCAAAGACAACGAGTGGACTTACGTGTGCTCCCTGAAGCGCAGGACGTGGGGGCACGCCGGGGCCACGGTGGGGGACAAGCTGTACATATCGGGTGGGTATGGGATTTCGGTGGAAGATAAAAAGGCCCTGCACTGCTACGACCCGGCCGCGGATCAGTGGGAGTTTAAAACCCCGATGAACGAACCCAGAGTCCTGCATGCCATGGTCAGTGCAAATAATAGGATTTACGCTCTGGGAGGCCGCATGGACCACGTTGACCGTTGTTTCGATGTTTTGGCCGTGGAATATTACGTGCCTGAAACAGACCAATGGACAACAGTGAGCCCCATGCGCGCAGGTCAGTCGGAAGCCGGCTGTTGTTTGCTAGAAAAAAAGATTTACATCGTAGGGGGGTACAACTGGCATCTGAACAACGTCACGAGCATTGTG
This sequence comes from Centrocercus urophasianus, assembly GCF_019232065.1. Taxonomy (NCBI): domain Eukaryota; kingdom Metazoa; phylum Chordata; class Aves; order Galliformes; family Phasianidae; genus Centrocercus; species Centrocercus urophasianus. The sequence continues at coordinate 418,055 of NW_024885133.1, read as the reverse complement.
CAGGTGTATAACACAGAAACTGATGAATGGGAAAGGGACCTGCATTTTCCAGAGTCTTTTGCTGGGATAGCATGTGCTCCTGTGATACTGCCACAGATCACCACCCAGAGATAACTGAGCTGCTGTGCAGGCCGTGGGGTCGCCTCGTGTTGCATGTCGTTGGGATGGCGTGTCGTTTTCCTTGTTTGCAAATGGTATCGTGCATTTTCTGGGTGAGGGAAGGAGAAAAATAGCTTGCGTTCCCTCCTCTGTGAAGTCCCTCCTCTTCTCTTACGTAGTGTTCTGGCAAGCGTGCTTCGTCAGAAGCACTTGTCAGCTAGTTAGACTTAGCAGATGTTACAGCTGGAAAAAGCTTTTCTCTTTTTTTCTTTATCTGAAAAGTGTGTGTGTGGGGAGGGGGGGTGGGAATGCATTCTGCCAACTTTCCATATTTTTAACAATATTACACATTGCAAACATTGACAGCTCAGGAGTAACTAAGTACTGTGGTATGTTTCAAAGAGTTCAGGTGTGATTTTTACTACTAGCTCCAAAAATCATTGTGTGTCGATTTGTTGTTTTTTAGCAAAGGAAAAAAAACCAAAACCTGTATAACACACTGACCTCCAGAAGCAATAAAGAGACAGCGGGAGCTGGAAGAGCTCAGGTGCTTGGGCTGTGAAAGCAGATCCTTGCTTTTCAGAGGTGATTTGCTTTGTTTTTCCCCTCCTACAAGGGGAATGCTTACCCCTGCACACCTCTGGCCTCTGTTGGTTCTTCCCTGTTTGGATTACACTGCAATTCCAGATCCCCTCCTCACCCCCTCCGGACATCAGCATGATATTCTTGTCCAGAAATTCTCCCTTAACTGGGGCATCCTTGGTTCACAGCACTGAAGCCATGTTGATAACTTGATCACACAGAAACGAGCACGATTTTTTATAGCTGCCAAAAATTTGTTTGGCTTCACTGGCAATAAGAGCTCGGCAGCTGTTATCTGGGCTGACCCAATACAGGCTGAAGCAGGGAGCACCCAGGGGCTGTGCAGGACCCGCTGCCTGCACGCATCACCCAGCCCGTTCTGCACAGGGAGGTGGGTGCTGCTCATTCACCTGCTGGAGGGTTTTCTCCCTTGACTTGTAAAGAGGAGCCTGGGTTTCGTGATGAGATGGAAGTCCAGGCAGAATGGCCTTTGTTGCTGGTGGGTGTTTTAAATTAAGAGATTGGTTTCAAGATGGCTCTGTCATTTTTGTGAAATCTGTGTCTGCTGCACAGAATACTGTTATTTCTTGAACTGTCCTTTCCTCCAAGCCATTTTTTTTTCTAATTAATTTTGACTGAGAAATGAAGTTTCTTCCTTTACCAGGCATTCTGTTTCAAGGGCTTTGTTTTGTACCTGTGGAAGTTGGGTTTTGATGGAGGTAGCCTTCTTTTCAGAGAAACTGTTGCGTTCTGCTGGTTAAATAAATGCCGTGCTGTAACCCTTAGAGACAACGTCTGATGTCTGTGTGGCGGATGAATCACTCGTCAGGGCTGTGCAAAGCATGAACTCCGTACCTCAGATTCACTTAAGGATATTTCTGACGACGGAAGCACTTTTGAGTGCTCAGACCTCAGCTCATTTCTGCATTTGAAATTTCAGTTAAAATGATGCACAGTTTGGTTTGTTTCTGTCTATCTGCTGGTTTGCCAATAATAAATGGATGGAAAGTGCTTGTTGGTGTTCAGAATGCTGAAGTCAAGTGGGCAAGCTCTGCTTCTGTGGTGTGCAGTGCAGCCAGCTCTCCTGGTACCACCGCTCCCATCTGTGGGCACTGCAGAGCAGGCGCTGAGAACGGTTTGCACGTCCTCTCGCTGGGACTTGCAGCACTGTGCTGCAGGGTTCCACCTCTCCTGGTTACCAGGACGTTCTTTTGATAGCGATATAAACAATTATTTTTTTGGACTCCAGCTGCTCTGAATTTAGCACAGGCTGGCTAAAGTATTTGTGACAGCGGTATGATCTGTACTGATGGAGTTTGTTTGACTCCTGTGAAGTGCAAAGCTGTGGCTCTGGGCTGCTCCATGCATACCCTGTGTGGTATCCTGAGAATAAACTGCTTCGATTCTCTGCGCTGAATGAATCTGATGGCTGGATCGGGCTCTTGGTGAACGCTGAAGTGATCTGGCTGTGCGGATGGACTGGAGCAAGTGCAGCTGAGGATGCTCTGCCTGAGGAGCAAGGAGGCAGGGCTCCGCTCTTCTTCAAGAATGAACAAAGCCAGCTAAATGTTTGATTGCACTCAGAGCCATTTATTAGTCTCAGAGCTGCAGTAAATGCTGTCGGGGTAAAACCTGATTTGGTATGTTTGAAAATACCTTTGAACAGATGGAGACCAGCGAGAGCACAGCATCGTTAGCTCAGGTATTCGCGGTGCGTGTGCCGTCAGGGCTGCTGTCGGGGCTGGGATAAGAGCTTCTGTCTTCTCTGATGTTTTATGGGCCTGAAATTGTGCTTAAAACTATAAAGGAAGAAAGCACTAGAACTCTTGGCAGGGTGCAGAACAGCTAGAGCTGGGGAATGTCTGCATCCTATTAATGGTGTCACTGACCCTTTTCCAGAGGGTCTGCCGGCTCGGCAATCCACTGTCATTTCTCCCCACACAGAACCTCACTAATTCGTGCAGACGTGGCCCAGCTTTTGGGAGGAGGTCTCGGAAGTTTAGAGGCAGCAGAACATCTCATTTCTTTGATTTACAGTGAAGGAGGACACTCCCACCAGCGCTTGGTAGCCTGTTGCTGATGTAAAATGATGCTATGCAACAGAACTGCTCAGGACCTCTTGTAAGCCACATCAAACCTATTCAGATGTTTTCACTTCCACGTCTGTGATAAGCTCTGGAGTTGCTGAAACTCTGCAAACTTCAGGAGCATTTATCATACTATGATTATTGAAGCCAGACTACTGTCAGAATAAATAAAACATGTTTCCCAGTGCAACTCTAATTATGATTTTGAGCCAGTTGTGTAATGCGCAGAACTTTTATTTACAATAAATCTTCGAGTTGCTTGCATAAATGAATGAGATTTCACCACTTGTGACTTAAGGACCGGGAGAAATGGATGTGGCTGAATAAATTCACTGTCTAGCCTGGGTGTGTCGGCATGTCAGGAGGGTGAGGAGCAGAGCTGCTAGCCGTGCCTTCCTAGGAGGGCTCGCTTCTCCTGCATTTCACCTGGGAGCGCATACGTAACACAGATATTTCTCCCCTGAAGTTATTTTTCTGCAGAGACAGCTTAGATTCTGCTCTGCATTTTAATACTGAGTAGGCACAGTGTCAGCCCACAGGCTGCAGAACTTTTGTTTCTCGTTCCAAGCTCATAACTGAGCTTCAGAAACACGCGTTCAGTGCTTTCCAGGTTAATATTTCAACTTCAGGGAGTTCTGGAGGGGAGTTTGAAGCTTTGCTCACGGGGTGGTCGTGGTTTCAGCTGCTCTAACGCTGCTGCTCCATCAGGTGAACACGAAATGGGCTTTCTGCTTGGAGACAGCTGCTGGTTTAGCTCTGCAACCTGAAATCAGCCTCAGATTGTAAGACAAAGGATTGAGATTTCGTACAGAGCAACGGTGGGGGCCTCCAGAGAGCAGCATCAGAGTAATGCGTGCAGCTTGCAGTGGAAAGAAGAAAAGCTGTTAGAGCAGAAGTATTCAGAGGACTTTATAAGCTGAAGAGAGCAAATCAAAGGTTCTTGTCTTGATCCCTGAGGCTCTGCAGTTGCTATTTCACACCCAGCCCCCTGTCACATAATTAGCTCCAACTATTTTTTATGGCTTCTTAAAAAATGAAAATCTTTTTTGCTTGTTTATGCAGGCTACCAGCCAGTGCTTCTGGCTACCCTGCTTTATATCTGCAGCAATCCCTTTGAAGTCACTGGAGTTGCAGTGCATTAACACTGGAGAGCCTAGAGCAGAATCCATCCCTGCAGATGGATGTAACATTTTTGATCTATGTCTTCCGGTCACAACGCTTTGAAAATGCACTAAAAGCCCAGTTTTACATGTGGTTATCTGGTGGTTCTAATCAGACTTCTAATCTGTGTCTCCCTGCAAGGTTTGCAATTGTTTGCTCGAGGTGCTTCCTTTTTCCTTTGGTTGCTGGTTATTTTCCCCTCGCCGTGGGCTCCGGTTGAACTGCGTGCTCCCCATGGGTGCAGATTTACTGCTTGGCACTATCAGTACCTGCACTCAGTATTACTGCCTCCAGGACAGCGGCTCACAACTGGATTTAGAAGGAACGTATGGATTTTGCCGAGGTTTGGAAAAGAGACATTTGCCCGGTGGTGCAGGTAGCATGTCTGGGCCTTAATTTTGCACGCTTTGGGGATCTCACATGTTTGTGCCAAACATACGTGCTTGCTGTTTCTTAGGAAGAAAACCAAAGCATATACCAGGTAGAAAAGGTTCAGGTTTAGTGTCCACAGATGCCCCCCATGCACACATATTCGCTCACTCTTGAGCTGTGCATTCTGGGGCACGTGTCCCATGCTGCTTGCTGCAGCCCTTCTCTGCTTTCTATGGGGCCATGCTGTGCTCGAGGCTTTTTCTTGTGGTATCTGAGTCTTTCTGACAGACTGGTGTGTTCTTTCAGGCTGCAGCTGCTGTTCTTACTGGGGGTAAGAGGAGGAAGGAAAGGACTCCATCCGCCCTGTTGGTAGTATTAATCTAGCAGTGTGTCCACCCACTGTAGCAGGGCAGCAAGCCTTGATCCCAGGCCAGATGTTCGGCAGGTATTCAGCCGAAGGCTTAAAGCTTGCAGTGGAGATCCTGCCATTTTCACAGTGAGAAACAAGTTGTTACATTCCTTTTGGGGATTTTGCAGAGCAGCAATTAGAGTTGCAGTGAACGACTCGCTGCTCCCATCCGAGAGGAGAAAGGAACTTCTTAGAAATGCTGCATCACAGGAGAAAAGCTTCGGCCTCACAGCGCACTGCTCTGCTGTCCCGGGAAAGCAGTCCTCACGGAGCAGTCTGTGCTGCTCTTGTGTAGGGCAAAGAGAGTGAAATCAGTCACAGGAGCCAGCAAAATGGGACTGTGGGGCTGCTTCCTCACCTGCTGAGCAATGGACTTTGTGTGGCACTCCTGCTCTACTGAAACGATTGTAACTAAGAGGTGCCTGGATTGGGGTGTTTGTCTCACTGGTCGTCGAGTTTTCATGCAAACATCATCAGTATCTGCAAACAGGTTTTCCCTCACCCTTTTTAATATCTTCAGCGAAAAAAAGCACAAGATGAGCCTTTAACTTACAGGTAAACATATGTGCTAAGGCCTGCAAATAGCAGGGGCTGGTTTTACCAGCAGGGTTGTAGGCAGGGAGTTAACTATGTGAAGCCTATTAGCCACGACTGAAACAAATGGTTAACAGTTTGATATTTTTGCTGTAGCGTATTTCTGCTTAAAGGTAGCAGCAGGGAGATCTGCCCCTGATTTGCAATGCTGTGATCTCTCAGTGGTTAAAAAGTATTTCCCAGTTTCCTGTTTGTTTCAGCAACGTGCACAAATCTTAAGGGTGCCTCACCTTTGAGTGCTGACTGTGAGCGTGCCTGCATCGAAAGCTTTGCCTCCTATTCAAGGGTTATCTTGGGAAGGACGAAAAGTGGCTGCTGCTTTATCAGCTTGTGTCACCTTAGCATCATGGGAATACTTCTTGCTTCAGCGTGGCACGAAGCCAGGCCTCGATTCTGGGAAAAATAACCGGACCAGAATCCTCTGTGGGGTTGCCAAGGTATTACAGAGCACCAGAAGATAAGCCTTGTAGAAATGAGAATAATATCTTTCAGCAGCCAGTGTTTGCTTTCTTTCTGTAATTTTAGAATTTACAGGGAACGGTGAAGAAACTAAAGCTGGAAGGATGGTGGTGGCATCGTCAGGGAAAGCTGGTGCTCAGAGCAGGGATCTCCCCAAACTTCTTGCAGGAGAGCAGAGCCAAGCATTGCATGTGACCCCAGTTTGGTTTGCTTGGGCTGCTCATCGGATCTGATGCGTGGTGCAGAGGTGCTGATTTAGGTGCTGCCCTCTGGAAGCGAGGATCTCTTACATTAAAGAAAAACAGGAGAAATGCTGGATGAAACAAGAAAGTGTTTGCCCTCTGACAGCACAAGTTGGAGCTTAGTTCAAAATAACACTGAAACGACGGACTCTGTGGGGTTCACAGGATATTCTTTGGGGGCAATGGGAACGTCAGTCAGCGGGAACATTAAGTAGGAAGCGCGAGAGATCAAAATCTGTGTCTGTAAGCAAAAGGGTAAAAAAAAACGGCCAGCTTACTTGTGGATCAAGGCACAGCTCACACTGCTGTGCTGTTGTGTAAGCTGTTCAACCTCACACCTTCCTCTGGAGCCTCTAAGGGAGAATAGGGAAGTAGCTGGATCTCATCTGCCAGCGCAATTCCGAAGGATCCAGAGGATACCAAACAAGTGATAAGTAAACAAAGCCTCCCCCCCGCAACCCGCTCGCTCTCGGCTGCATCTGCTTTAAGAAGCTGCAGCTTGCTCAGTAAGGAGTTGTTTGCAACAAAAGCAGATGTGAGCACAACACCCCAGTCCTCCAATGACTCTTTGTTTGCTTCGGAGCGAAGCTCTGATTCTCATTTACAAGAAACTTTTTCATAACACGTCTGGAAGGCTGGGAGAGATAGAACTGCTGTCTCAGGGGAACCCATCGCAGCTTTCTAGTGAGATCAAGTTGTTCTCACATGGCCCCATATGTGCTCAAGGTGAAGACGGCGGGAGACATAAATAATACTTATGGTATGAGCTCATCATTTTGTCAAAGACATGGCATATCTCCTTCAGTGGAGGAAGAAGGAAACCTGGCACCAATCTTAAATGTCTCCTTGCCAATGTCTTAATGCAGTCAAGATTTACATTGTCTGCTAGGTCATGCACTTAGCAGCCATTCAGATCCACCCACACCCCAAAATGAGGAGCTGTGAGTGGGTGAGAAATTCCAGAAGCAGCTCAGCAAACACAAGTGTTGTATTAAAGAGAAGTTAGTTACGCAAACTGTTTTAAAATCAGAGACATTAAGATCAGAAGCAGGGCCCAGATTGCACAATGGAATTCAATCTGATAAAGCTGCACAGGCAAAACAATAAGAGAAGGGAGTCTTCCAAAGAGAGGAAGTCGACCCCCCTCCCTCCCCGCCTGGCCATCTGTGTTCCTTCCCCACAAACCCAGAGCTGGAGAGCCGTCAGAGGGGAGATTTCACTCTCTTCAATCTTGTGAGATCCAAGAGGGAAAAATTTATCAAGTTTCATCTGAGGCACTTAATCTTTTGGCACCGCAAAAGGCAGAGTGACAGCTGGGTCTGTAGATACTTGTTATTACCACCTATAGTATTAAATCCAGTGCAATTTAACAGATTACTTATCGTTATCTCACTTCTCAAGCAAAAACAATGTGGATAATGGGTATCTTAGTGTTAAATCTTGAGGTTTCTATGCTTTTAGTGTGACAGACCAATTTTTTGCAGGTCATGTGCTGTTCATGTACACAGCTAGAGGGTATTTGTCTGAAAATGAGTGCTGGCTGTTTATGCCTGGTCAGAAATACAGGAACAGGTTAGGCTAACATCTGTCAGGAATGACATGGCTGATCCTGCAAGGAAATGGCCTGGATGGTCTTCTAAGCCCCAGCTCCCTTCTCCACAAAGCTCTTCTCACATGATAAACTTTGAGTGCAAGCTGGCAACTAGAATCTAGAGTACGACATGACTTTATTGCTAACGCTCACCTGACGGTTGCTGAGCTGAGTTTCATCCATCCATCTCCTGCAGCCTTGCAGTGGTGGATAATTACAGTCTCTTTTTACGTGGGCAGGAAGTGCTTATCAGTGGCTGATAAACCGACTGAGACGGGGCCGCGGAGGTGATCGATAGTGGAAGTGAGAGCAGCGTCTGATTTCTTTGCTCTGATCTCCCAACCCTTACAGGATTGGGTTACAGGAGGAAGCGCCGCTCAGGGCTGAGGTGATGCTCCAGAGCAGGGGAGCACCTGCTGTTATCTCCGTTGCTTCATAAAAAAGAAAGCGTGAAGGGCAGCATGTGGGTGTGAGGAAGCAGCGCTGTCAGGATTTATTACTGCCTAATGGTGCGGCTCACGTATCGCAGTGCTTTGCACCAATCCGATGTTAACACAGCTGGAATCAATGGCTCAGCGGCCTCAGCCGGTGTTTGGAAACCTGCAGCCAGCAGGGCTGCATGTCAGCTCATCCACACCTCCAGGAGGACATCAGCCTGCTGCTGCTGCACTCGGGCCCACCGAGAAGCAAAAGGCGACGCTGGGGGAATCATCAGCGCCCACAAGGGAGGACGGTTCAGTTCTGTGCAGGTTGGAGTAGGGTGGCTGCAGCAGCTGCTTCACCTGTGGGCCCACAGACTGGAGCCCCACAGACCAGCGCCACACAAATCAGAGCCTCACAGACCAGAGCCCCACAGATCAGAGCCCCACAGACCGGAGCCCCACAGACCAGCACCCACACAGAGCCAGCAGCATCACCTCTGCCCGGTGCTCAGCGCAGGTTCCGGCCACTGCTTTGTTCATCCTATCCTGCACCAGGAGGCAGCGATGGCAGAGTGGGAGCAGCTCTTTCGTACAGGACCTGCTAAGGAATCCTAATGTGGCTGCCATCCCCGATGGCAGCTGGGTGCCGGCCCACGGGCTCCTCGCTTCCACCCCGCAGTGCTGTGAGGGGAGACCTCAGCCTCCATTTTCTGAAGGGAGAAACAGCGGGCCAACCGTCTTCTCCGTAACTAGACAGAAACATAAGACAGATTTTCTTGTTTATTTGTTTTTGCTTCAAACGTGCATGGTTTTTTAGAACTTATTCTTCCTTAACTCCATTGCGGCTCAACGGGAGCCGCTCCCTAAAACGAAACGGCGCGATCTCCTCACGACGCTGAGGGCGGCCAGCAGCGAGCGACAGCCGAACGCCTCAGCGCGCATGCGCACCGCGCGCCCCCTCCTCACCCCGCCGTCGAGGGAAGCCCCTCTACTGCGCACGCGCGGCTCCAGACACCGCCTCCCGCTCTCGCCGCCGCCGCCTCCGCGCATGCGTCCCTCCGCCTCCTCGCCGCCCCCTCCCGCCGCCGCGCATGCGCCTTGAGGCCCTCCGCCCGCCCGCCCGGCCCGCCCGGCGCATGCGCCTCGCCCCCTCCGGCGCGGGGAGGGGGATGCGGACGGGGGAAGATGGCGGCCTCGAACAACCCGCGGAAATTCAGCGAGAAGATCGCGCTGCACAACCAGAAGCAGGCGGAGGAGACGGCGGCCTTCGAGGAGGTCATGAAGGACTTGAGCCTGACCCGCGCCCATCGGGTGAGGCAGCGCCGCAAATCGCACGCGGCCCCCCCGCCGCTGCCCGACGCGCGCCCCCGGTGGTGGCAGCGGGTGTGGTGGGGGGGCGGGAGGGGGAGGAGAAGGAGGAGGGAGAGGAGGAGGATGAGGAGGAGGAAGGGCGGCGGCGGCGCCCCCCGGCCCCGGGGGCAGCAGCGCGGGCGGGGCGGCGAACAGCGCCCCCTGGCGGTGGGGGAGGGCGATGTTCTCAGTTCGGGGCGGGGGGCAGCGCGCCGCCCCCACCGCCGGGCGGAACCATAGCACCGCGGGTTCGAGTCCCTGTGCCCCTCAGAGCGGGGTTCGCTCTGTGTGTGTATGTGTGTTTGGGGGGGGTCCTCGGGTTTCAGGAGGGACGTGGGGAGGGGCAGGGGGAGCCCCACAGGGCGTCGGGAGGGGCTGAGCAGGGTCTGCATCCCTCACGCTGTGACAGGCCCCGCTCCAAAGGGTGTTTTCCTTCTGAGGTGAACCCGGAGCTGGGGGGTCTCCTCTCACAGAACCCCGGGCACACAGACCTGCGGATGCTCAGCGGGAGCTGCTGGGCCGTGTGGCTCTGATTCTGCTCCCTCTGGATGCGAATTGCTGTGCTTTGTGATCCTCCGTGGCTCTGCCTCTGCAAAGCCCGTGGTTGGAAAAGAGCGGCGCAGTGAAGTGCCTTTGCCAAACGTCAGATGCGTTTGCTGGTTGAGATCCGCGGGTATCACAGCTCTTCTGGTCTCACCTGCTTGTGTCAACGTTTTCGTTTCTCTTCCAACTGCTGAAGGAACATTTACGAGCTTGTTTGCGGCCGAGCGAGAGAACGTGCAGTTGGATGTGCAGTAAAACCTCTCCTTTCAGTGCTGGGTGTCAGGGCAGGGTAAATATTTGTTTTCACTTGGTGCCGCTGCTCAGAGGGAAAACAAAGGCATGTGGCTGCAGAGGTGCGAGGCCGGGGCTGCACTGCGCGTCTGCTGGTGCGTCGTGCAGGATGCCGTGCTGGAGTTATGCTGGGAAAGCAGCGAGGGCAGTTTGGAGCTGTTTGCAGTCGTGGAGTTCTCTGTGCCTTGAACGTCTGGTGCAGCTCCATCTCCTGTGGGTTTTGCCTTTCGATGGCCGTTGCTTGGCTGCTGCTGCAGTTCTTGAAGCCCGCAGCGGTTCTTCCCTTCGCCCTCAGGTTTGGCGTTTGCCTCCTGCAGGATGAGGATGTCCGTAAGTCAGAATGCTAAGCTGGTTTCTCCCACATCTGAGTGCTTCTAATCCAGGATTTGCAAATGCAAACCCTTCTCGTTTTCGAGAACCCGGTGCTGAGAAAAGGGCCCAAGATGAATGAGTTGTCTGAGGATTCTGGGTACTGAAGTGATGGAAACGCTGACCGAACAGCTGAGTAAAATGTCTCCTTTGTAGACTTTTTCTGAATTCCATGATTTCATCTGTGTTTAAAATGCAGTATAAAAGCAAAAAGGGGTTAAGCACAACTTTGCTGTTTGCTCTCATTTTCATTTGGCAGGCAGCGCTGTGCTGTCATTTGAAAACGCGTTACTCAGTGTGTGGAAGCAGCCCAAAATTTCTGTTGCTTTTGCATTATTAGTAATTGTCTTTTTGCAGTGTTTACTCTCTTGTCTCCTTTATTGTTAGTTACTGGTCGCAGCAGAGGCACAAACCTACTGTTCCACCATTTCTTGTGCATAGCCGTGCTGTTTCTGGGCTTGCTTTCTCACTTGGGAGCCCACCATCCATTTAACTGTTGAGTCCATCTGAGATTTGTGTGTTGCTGTGCTTCTTTCTTGTCCAAGACAAGACAGAATGTGATATTTACTGCTTTTCTTCTCTGTTGCCCTCGCCGTTCAGATGGTAAATATGTGTGTATATATGCATAATACTCATGCTGTGCTCAGGAGCTACAAATTGCTGTCTTTCAGCTGCCCAGTGCAATTCCAGCTTTTCTGCAGCCACAGAGCTTGCAGAGAGCCTCGCAGGTGGGTGGCTGATAGAAGCACTGGATCTGCTTAATTGTCTTGTGAGTGGGACCTTCATGTTTATAATCCAGAGATTTCAGCGAGTCCCATAGTAACTAAGTGGGTGAGAAGAGGGGGAGTTCGCTCTGTGTGACTCCTGTGTTCTGCTTATGATTTTGTTCCCTTTTTTTTTTTTTTTTTTTAATGCAAAGCATGAAATTTCAGGACTGTGCTGATTTCTGAGCTGTTTACCAGGGCCTGCTCTCGATTCCTGCTGTAACACAGCACAGGGATGCTGATGGTGCTCCTGCACACAAAGCTGCTGCTGCCTTCTGAAGGTGCAGTTAACGGTGCTGTGCAGGGTGACACAGAGTGCTGAGCTCTTCAAATCTCATCTCAAGAGCCCTACATTAAAGCATTTAAGTTTTTAAAGCTTGTCACTTGCATTTTGAAGGCAGTTCCTCTTCAGCTAGAAATGCTCTCGAGTTTCCAAGGCCACTTATTTATTCGTTTATCACCTATACTGTGGGAGGTACTTTGTTCTGTGGGATTCTGGCTGGGGCTGTGTTTGAATTCTCATGGATTTTGCAGCGTTAAAGAGAAGCCCCCAGAACCTCCTGGCCCCACGCACAGCAGGGAAGTGGGCTGCTGCTGCTGCAGGGAAAGCGGGCAGGAAAGGAAAGCAGGTGAACAATGATGTTTGGAAACGAGCTGCACAATTCCAGCACTGCCTGCAGCCTCTCCATCACACAGCAGTGTGTGGAAAGCATCTGTGAGCTGCTGCAAACCTCTCTGCTCAGAAGAGGAGCTCTCCTGATAGCCACTGTTCCTCAATGGCACCACATTTGATTTCTTGGCGCTGAAGCAGAGGCAGGAGCTCTAGGAGAGATCAGAAGGTCTTTGTGCATCGCAGCTGTCCATCACATGTAGGCAGCATGCAAAGCAGTGTTTAAAAGCCTACTCCAATCAGCACTGCTGATCTCTGCTTTAAAAAATGGTAAGCACTGATGGTGGTGACAGTGTTGTAGTGGTTCCCGATATCTTTTATTAACTAATTTGGTACAGAAGAAATTCCAAGTGCGAGATGGTGCTTTGCTGTGACTGAGAGATGTGGAAGAAGCACAACAGAACCAGAACTCAGCCCTCGAGCAGAGGCTGGGTGCTGTCAGCCCTGAGTGCTGTGTTCCAGGCAACAGGGAGCTCCCCTTGTGCAGCCGTGTTGCTCTGGCTGTGGCTCTGCCCAGTGCTGTGCTCCGTTATGCCAGCTGCAGGGCTCAGAAGTGCCATGGGCAGCTGGAGCAGGGCAACCTGCTGATCTGAACCGAGCTGTGCTGGGCTGCAATAGCACACACTGCCGGGAGTGTGAGAGCCTGAAGGCAGGGCCGAATCGGTGCAGATGTGCAGATGAGCTCCGCGGGGGCACAAAGGATCTCTGTTCCCTGCTCTGCCTCCTTCCTTGCCCTGAGCTGCCCAAGGTAAACAGCTGCTGATAGCCGTGCTGCACTCAGCAGGGCAGCCTTTCTGCTGGGAGCCCACTCGGGTTTTTCTTGTGTTGTTTTTCTAAGAAGACAGCGGCTTTTTTCATGCTTCCATCACTAAGGTGCGTTGTGGCCGCGTGCTGCTGCTCTCAGAGCGCATCCACTCCTGCACACAGCATCGCCTGGTGCTGTAAGCATCCAGCATCCCCAGCACACTGACTGGAATCGTGCTCCTGGTGCATCTCAGTGTGTTGTGTGCAGTTCAGTGGATGAACATGTGGAACTGCTCACTGCGCTGCGTTTCAGAGTTGCTTCAGCAGCAGGGAATATTTGCAGTAATTTGCATTTCTAGAAGTTACTCATTTTGTCAGAGCAGAGTTGGGAGCTGTCAGCCCTTCCCCTCTCTGTTGGGTTTTTCCCTCGGGTGGATTGCAGAGCTGTTGGCCCAGAGCTGAGCTGTGCTCGGAGCTCAGATCCTGGCAGCTCTCAGGTGTGGGCACCCATTTCTTTTTGGCCTCTTGTTTACAGGTTGCGCTGCGGGGTGGTGATGATTTGAGTTGCAGCTGCAAACGGCGGAGCTCCAAACCTGCTGTGGACAACTGTCAGTCAGCATAAGGAGCTGATTCTTGATTAATCTGAATAATGTGCTGACATTAATTCGGGAAATTACCCGGCACTTCTGGCCGCTCTGTGGTAGCAGAAACGAGATGCTAATTGGGCAAGAAGTGGGCATTGTGTGGTCAATGGGGATTGAAGCAAGATGGCTTAAAGGCGTAATATTTGTCTTGGTTTTCTCTTCTTTGTCTCTAATTGCTGAGGAGTGTTTTCTTGGGCTGAATTTTGTCAATTTCCATGAAAGCATCGATCAGCCCCTAATGGTGCATTCCGTCAATACTCTGCCTGGTGTGCTGCTCTCTCAGTACTGTGGGCCACTTCCCAGCCTGGAGGAAACTGCTGCAGCTGAAGGAAACAAGCTGCCTTCTTTAAAACAGCCTTTCTGGTTGTGATGGCTGGCGTTTCTCCCCGTGTCACTGTGGATGTGCTGGTGGAGCCGTTCCTTTGGAGTTGGGCTGTCTGGCTGCTGGCAGGGCTGAGGTGGATTTTGGTAGTGAGTGTCAGCTTGCAGCCGTGTGCATTTTGTGGCAGCGTTGTGGCCTTCGTGCTGCTGCCCTTTGTTTCCAAACTACGTGCGTTCCCATGCAGACTTTCAGTCCCAAAGGCTTTCGTGTAAACTCGAGGTGGCAGCCAAGCTGTAAGTATTTATTAACTCATTAGCTAAGATTTGCGTATCTGATAGTGCGTGGGAGTTAAAGTTTAAAATGTTGCTTCGATTCGCTTTAAATGATTTGCATAGGATGATTAGTGCCATGTAAGTGATATCTGGGGGTCAGATTTCTGTCGAGCTCTCCTTTGGTGCTCTGCAGAGCAGCGGAGCTGTTGTGATCTCATTGCTGCTTCATAACACTGTGATGGAGTAGTAAAAACAGGTAGTAGTCCTGTTCTGCACGTGATTTCCTCGGAACTGAACATTCCCCTTGTGCCACAACAGTCCTTTGCTATCACATAACAGCACCCACCCTCAAAAACTGGGCCTTAAATCCCAAAGGAAAGGAGAAGGAAGGTGTTCTGACACCACACGTTGGTGCTGCTGATCCCAGTGCTGCATTCCAGGTGCCTTTCCTCAAGATGTGTGCTCTGCTCCCCCACTGTTAGTTCTGCTGCTTGTTTCTTTTTGAAAACTGGGAAAATCTCTGAGAGCTCTGCTGGGCTGCTCCATTATTTTGTATGGTGCTGTTCTGGTGGATTTATGTTGACACTCCACGATTTTCATGTTGAAATGATTTTGCTTGAACAGTCAGAGTTTCAAAGAGAAGCAATTGGAGTTGGTTTCCGCAGTGCATGTCTGTGCAGGGAGGTGATGCTGCTGCAGCTCTGATTGCCTGTCATCGTGCTGTGCTGCTCTTGGGATGCGTTATGGCCGAGCAGCATCCCGTAGGTGAAGCAGTGCAGAGCCTTCCTGCCATCTCTGAGTCCCCTGGATTAAAAGGCAAAATGAGTGGGAAAGGAGAAGACGATGAGTTTTGGACCCGTTGACTTCTCACCCGTTTCCTTTCCTCGCAGGCATGCACAGGTCGTGTTCATGGCGGCGTTCAGCAGCTGCTGGTGGCTGCGTGGTGCTGCTGGGCTCTGCCTTGTCCATCTGTGCACCCAGCCATCACCCTCCTGCAGTCCTTCGCTCCCAGCTCCACGAGGCTCCGCTCCCCTCAACTCGTGCCATTTTTCCCCGAGGGAGAGGAAGGCAGCGCTCATTCTGTGCACATTTCCACCCTGCTCACTTTCTCATGTCTCACTGACTTCTCGTTGCCGTTCGGTTTTTCACTTCTGCAGCGAAGTCCTTGCTTTGTTGGGGTGTTTTGCGTTCAGAGAACACTGCCTGTAACGCCAGGTGATTGCAATGCTCTGACAGTGGTCCGGAGCTTCGTCTCGAGAAGCTGCAGTGTGAAGGCTTGCTGCTGCATGCAGCGGGAGCAGCACAAGGGATCGGTGCAGGTAGCAGCGCTGCGCAGCCCGCTGTTCTGCCGATGGAGGAGTTCACTGTGCACCTGCTGAGGCCGTGGTGGCACAGCTCTGCACAGCACTGTGCTGGGAGCTGGCTGTGCTCCTGGGAGCTGCTCCCCTTCCGAGTGGCAGCACGCCCTGCTGGTCCGGCACTCACACGTCGTGTAGGGTTACGTAACTGAATTGTCAGCCTTTTGCTAAAAATAAAAAACGGAGCAGAAAAGCTATTTTTATCTTGCTTAATGAGGGCATCTCCGCTTTTATTTCGTCTTCCTGAGGTATTTCAATAGCAGGAGGGGGTTATGGCTTAGGGGTGATTTTGGTGTAGTGGACATTCCTACTCTGGGGTCGTGCCCATCGAGCAGCGGGTGCCTGTGGTGCTCTGCTCTGAGCAGTGCTTTCTTTAAAGCACACTGCTAGGAAGTAACGACCGCCGGGACAACAGTCAGACCTCGAGTGGACGTAAATATATCCTAAAAGCCAGGGGTTTTCTATCAGGCAGTCAATGGATTCACGTGGAGCTCCCCTCCGAAGCGTTGTGCGCAGCTCTGGGCCGCACGCATGCCTTTCTCCTGCTGAAAGCCTTTCAGAACAGAAGGGCGGTGCTTTCGGAGCTGCCATGGGATCTGGTTTTGTTTTTAAAAGCAGTGCAAATCAGGTTTGGTTCATATTGTAGCTCGGCTTGGCTCCCTGCCCGGTGATAGAGCAGAACTCTGAGGAACAGCCACTATTTTAAGGCGTGAGTTGTGCTGTATCCTGTTTTTCCTTGCGACTCGGTTGTGACTGTGAAGTCTCAAACAGTAAACCTTTGTTCCCCAGCAATAGCAGAGTGTTTCTTAAACACGGAGTGACAGCCCGCGTGCTAAATTTAATTGTTATCATTACTCAGATGCTGCAAGGTTTGCTGCTGGGGGTTCTTTGCCCACAGCCCCCAGGACTCCCAGTGCTGCATACTGACTCATTTGATGGAGGCAGCTACGTGCAGCTGATGTGTAAGAAAGTTCTGCTGGCACAAAACACAGAAATGGCAAATAAAAACAGAAGTTCGGTGCTGAATGCTGCCTTCCTCCCTCCCCCCAGCTCTTCTTTCTTCCTGCAGCAGTGAAGCGTTCCGTTTTGGTCTCTTTGGGTTTACAGGAAGAAGGGTTTTTGGCCTGGAGCGCGATGTGGACTCGGGGTGGTTTATAAATAGTAATTGTATACGAGGAGGTGAGATCTTTTCGCTTTCACACGAACTCTAGAAGACACCTGGGGATGGGGGTCTGGGGATGGGTGTAATTTTTATAGCCCCGTTTCCTCCAAGCTGTAGAGCTGAGGCAATCTGGGGAGTTGGTTTCAGCCCGTGAAGGAGAATCTAATGGTGCCTTGGAATTTGTAGATGACTCATAACAGGACAAAACAATCCAGTTAAGTGATTTGAGGTCTTAAATAATCTCTTCAACAGGAAGGTGAAGAAAACATCATGAACTCATGAGTAATAATTGGCTCTCTTGGAGTGCTAAAAGTGCAGCGATTGCTCGTTGGCAGGGGCTCAAGCGATCCCTGCTTAAGCTTTGCTGATCAGTATATATTTCATCTCTTATGAATGAAATTTATTTAACTGGATTATAATGCTTTTAGCTAGGGTTACCAGTTGGGAGAAGTTTGTTTCAGGTTGGTGTGCAGTAGTGATGCTGTGCACCGTGGGGCTGCGTGGGCTCTGCTCTGTGCAGCACTGCCTTCTCCCACTCTGTGCTCTGCAGTGCGGCTCTGTGCCCGAGTTGGGTTTGAGGGAGAGCCCCCAGCAGCACCACGCTGTGCCCAGGGCACACAGTCCTACCTGCAGCTCTTGGCTCTGTAGGTGCAATGACTGCAAAGGTGAAATGACTTCAGGTGGTCCCCGAGCGGCTCACGTTGTTACAGACAGGAGGAGTAAGAACTTCTCATCTCCTTTCTCCTTTCCAAAGCACGGAATCATTCAGTACAGCCTGAGTGTGCAGAGGTTTATCTGCAGACAGAAGGAACCCATGCTGGTGCTCCTGTGGAAGAGAGCTCGTGCTTACTGTAAGCAGCTGGAATTGCAGCCTTGTGTACCAGGAAATCTTTCAGCTTAATCAGGTACTTAAAATCAGAAGTTAGCCAGCTTGCTGACCCTATCCTCTGACTAGATGCTTTCATTCGTGCAGAAATCCGCTTCTGCTTTCCAGTTTGATTTATGGGGAGCACTTCTGGGGGCTCTGTGAGGTGGAGGGGCAGAGTTCTGCCTCCCCTCCCGTGCTGTGAATCCCTTTGGTTCTGGTGCTCGAATGTCACATCCCGTTGTTAATTTCTAAAGCCTCTATGAAAGGAAAACCAGAAAACCATCAGTCCTTGGATGTGTGTTGGTGAAGCACAGCCGTCCGAAAGGCAGCGCGGTGCTGAGGCTGCTCTGCTCTGCAGGGTTTGTTGTGGAGCCCTGCGGTGTGGCTGAGATGCAGCTCTTGTGCTCCTGTGGCTGCTGAATTCCAGTGCATTGCAACAGATCTCGGTTCTTAAAGAAAAACAAACAAAAAACCAGCAAATATCTTTTGCTTGAATTTGTATCATTGGCTACGTTTGGGCTGGCCTGCAGGGCTGTTTGCGTTGTTGGTGTCCCAAAACGTCAGTATGATAATGGAACAAATCCTTGCAAGCGACTTAAGTGACAGTTAGAGTGATGGAGGAGTAAACAATGATGTAGCAGTTCTAGAAGCCTGGGTTCAGATCCGGTTCATAGCACACGTCTGGATTTTCTCGTGGTGATTTTCAGTTAGTTTGTAGTAGACGTTTGGCTTCCTGTTTTGGCTTGGTAGTGCTCTTCTCCGCAGTGTCTGTTGCACCAGGACGGTAACGGCGCCGGGAGGCCAAAGGAGATTGGCAGCAGCAACAAGGGAAACTTTCTCTCCGCTTGTCCGCACTTGTCTGTTCCCAGCCAGTGTTAAAATCTTTGCTTTCATGACAAGAAAAACACACTAAAACTCAAAAAACCCGTTGCAAAATGTTGTGTTATAATGATGGAATATTTTAAGTCCCAAGTGGCCCAGACAGAGCAGCTGCTATCACTGCGGATTATACCTTTCCTCTGCACTTCAGACTTCATTTCCTTTACCAGTCTTCCTGGGAGGAACAGCTGTGCGTTTGGATCCTCTGCTGCTGTTGGATCGGTACTTGAAACTGCAGGAAATAAGTTGCTTTCAAAAGCTGGCTCGCTGCAGCTTCTTCCTGATTGTGACAGCCCAGAGGAGAAAGAATTGCGAGGGATTCTCTTCTTCGTTAACAAACTCATCTGTGAATCCTGTCTCCATCAGCCAGGAGGGGCGGTGAGGAAGCTGGCCGTGCTTTTTCCATCAGTGCAGGTTTGCTTTTCGTGGCTGCCGCCAATGGTTGATTATTCAGGAGTAACAGAACAAAGTCCCCTGCTTAGGTGTGCTCTGGTTTTGGATGCAGTTAATGAGACACGGCCAAGAGTTTTCCCTTCCTCAGCATAGCAGGCTTCTCTCCTATGGATTGTTGAATCCTTATTTGATTAAGTAAATTCTAGACGACTTTCCTGAAGGGGCAGCTTTAATAGATGAGCTGTTATCCCCAAGGAGGCTGTGGATCCCCATCCCTGCAGGCATTCAGGGCCAGGCTGGATGTGGCTCTGGGCAGCCTGGGCTGCTGGTTGGTGACCTGCACAGAGCAGGGGGTTGGAACCAGGTGAGCATCGTGCTCCTTTGCGACCCAGGCCATCCTATGAATCCATGATCCCAATGTGTGTGAACTTCAGAAATCAAACAGCAAACGTTTCAAGAATTCAGTTCATGGTACAAATACAGAACATCAGCAGAAAATGGTGAACGTGAGGGAGGAGCTGAGCCCTGCTGGGGGCCGCAGCACTCAGGGAACTGCTGGGCAGTTCCAGCAACGCAGAGACAGACATAAAGAACTTCATGTGGTGGCTGCATGGCTAATTGGGTGATTTCTAATGGCTGTATTCCCACCAAGTCCAAATGCAGTAACTGCGAGTCATTGAGTGGACGTTAACTGATCTTTCTTTTTAAGACTGTTTGCTTTTCTTATCAACATGAGGATTGTGAATGGCAAGAAATCTCCCTTTGAAGAAAATACTTCCACTGGGATTCCACCGCGGTGCTGACTTGTCTGGAGGGTTTGTTTAACTTCATGTTGGATTTCATGCTGGAGAAAGAAGCCAGATTGGGAGTTCTGGAGTCTCTCCCTTCTGCTGTCTTGCAGGGCAGGAGGAAGTTTCTCGCTGTGCCTTGGAAAGGCCCTGATCTCCTTCCTGCAGCCCTGGGAGCAGCGGGCTGAGAAGCCTTGTGCAGGTTGGAGCAGCACAGTTTACCCTTAAGATGGTCATTAAAGCTTTGAGTTAATCCTTTAAACGTAACTTAATTTCCAATTCAGACACGCATTTGTAAGTTGCACCAGCACTTGTTTTCTGCTTATTGGCTTTGGCAGATGCAGAGAACACCTTTAAAGTGGGAAGCTGAAATTGGTAAGAAAGTTTCGAATGGAAACTGCAAACCAGCAGCAGAGCAGTTATCGTGAGATCTGACTTCCTGTACTCAGCAGATAGCGTTATTTTTTTGGTCGAAAGGACACCCCACCCTTTTATTGCCCTTATGGGAGTCAAACCTGTGTATGAAAAGGGGCATTTTGCAGGACGTTTGCTTCTCTGCGTTCTAGGGTCAGATCTGCCCTTGGTGACAGCTGAGTTCTGCGCTCAGCTTTGCCGTGTGCCCCGAATTTTGTTTATATTTTTCAAGGGGAAGGGATTTCGAGAAGGTGATGTGCTGCATTGCAATAAATGCTCCCTTTGATTCCCATCTGCGTATTTTTGGACGCTTAGAAAGGCGGTAGGAAAACTGGATGTGCTGTTGGGGTTGTGTTTCCCTCCTTTTTGTTCTTCTCCCTGTGTAACTGAAGGCTCTGTGCACACACAGCTGCATGCACAGCAAACTGCAGCCCAGCCTCATTGGAAGCACTGAGGTATTTTGTATCAATGCATTCCCATAGCAGCCCATTTCTGGAAGAGCGCTGCTAACGTTGCTTGCAGGTTCCTGCTTGCTGCATGGAAAGCAAGCTGTCCCTTCCCTCTTGGCTGCCAAGATGCTGCCATGCAGGTGGCAACCCCAGCTGCAGGGATTACGTGTTGGCTGTAATAGAACTACAAATCTATGGAGCCAGGGGTGAACCGGCGTGCTTTTATTTAGGGAATGCGTACAGCTATGCTAAAAAACTGCGTGCACGGAAATGTTTTGGTGACAAAATAGCTCCAAATTGGTTTCTGGCTTAAAACCTTTCAAAGTACAGGAAGAGAAATGCTGGCAGAGGGAAATGAGAGCTCTGGTCAGGGTCTGTCCGACGGGAGGCGTTCCTCTGGAGCAGCCATGCTAAGCAGAAATGAGGTGCTGTGACCAAGGATGGCTTTTTGCTTTGCTCTCCAGCTGCTTCAGGCCAGAGCTGGTGCTGTTCTGCTGCCAGCAGCTCTTACCTTGGGCATGGAGCACAGGGATGGCAATGCTGCAGTGCAGCTCGCTGAGTTCTTGTGGCTCAGGGGATGAATGCAGGAGGTGAGCACTGAAGAAGCAAAAACAGAGCCTGCAGTGTTACAGGGTAGCAGTAGAGTTTTGGCACGGAGCTCCAAAGTGTTTATTGAAGGGAGCACTGGTGAATGGCACATGGAGCTGCATAACCAGGTCGATTCTGAGGTCTGCTGTAATTCTTCATCTCCCGTGTTTCCTCATTTCCATGTTTAAATGTAGTTGGAAGACAAATGGTGGTGACCTCCCCGTTACGTTGTGCTGCGTACCTGCTGGGGATGTGAAGCAACCCCCCAGCCCAGCATGCCTTTATGAGGCTCCTTAGGAGAGACCAGCACCTGTTGAAGCACTTACTTCACGTTTGGCACCAATCCCAAGCGAGCCTTTTTGTAGCAACAAAACCATATGGACAGAGCAGGCAAAAAGCACAGCTCGTCCCAACGCTGCGCATCGCAGCTCTGCGCCAGAGGCTGGAACAGCGTGGTGCTCCTCTGCTCTGCTGTGTGCCTGTGTTGTAACGGTGTGCCAGGGGATGGAAGCGTGGGGTGGGGGGGTCCGGGTGGTGCTTTGTGGCTGGGATCTCTGAGCTGTCTGATTCAGGTGTTCTGTTTGGACCCAGAAGTGCTGGCACACCATCAGCACGGGTCCTTTGGCTCCTCCCTGAGCCGTACGTCGCCAGCAGCTCTGCTCAGCCCCACTCCCACCAGCACTGCTGAGCACAGGGCTCTGCTTTGACCTCACTGCCAACACGAGCAGCGTGGCTCTGCCTCACCTTGCTGGAAACATCTCTGCTCCGCCTCAGAGGCAGAATGGTGAAGCTGTAGTGCCGTTTCCTTTGCTTTAAGAAAGGGTAAAGAAACAAAGCACGCATATAAACATCCAGTTTGGGTGATGCCCTTTGTTTTCTAGTACTTTTCCAAACTTTGCTCTTCAAAATTCTGGCATTGAGAGGCAAAGGCTGTAAGACCTCTTTGAGTGGAACTAAACCAGATTTGTTGATGTACACACTACGGTGCCTTGGCAACCACGCTGCACCTAGTCCAAGAGCTGAACGTTCAGGCTTTAAACAATTCTTTGCTACCCATCAAGGAATGTTCTTGCATCTCAGAGTGCAGAAGCAGCCAGCTGACAGCCAGTGAGGAACAACACAGCTGATAAAATCCGTGCTGCTCTGGGCTGGGAGGAGAGGCACCCTATGGAGGCACAGTGCTGAGCTGCAGCTCCTCGCCTTGGAAGGTGCATCCCGGGGGTGGGAGTGCTGTGTTCACATGGCTGCAAGCTGAGCTGCATTGCTGTAAAACAGAGCTTTGGTGGTTTCATTTTTCTGTCTCTTTTTGTCTCGAAAACCTGTGTCACTGCCCTGTCCTGGGGCAGACAGCAAGAACACTTGCCTGGTGGTGGGAAGCAAGCATCTCCGTTGCCTAGATTGCTACCGAGTGTGTTTGGTTAAAGCACACACTGATCTGACTGCCTCACACGTCGGCTGTGCGTGTGCCCTGCTGATTGGGTTTGGTGTTAGACTGATACAGGTCCTTCACTCCTGCTTTGCAGTGCAGCAGGTGACAGAAGGACCGTGTGCTTCCATGTTCTTTGTGGGAAATGGAATGCGATTGCTGAGTGCACAGCAGGGCCTGGGTGCTGTCACAAAGGCGCTGTGTGGCAGAGGAGTGGTGTCCACACTGCTGCAGGTGGTGATCAGTGAGACGGGGAAGAATTGAATTAATTAAAACAGCTGAAAAGCAACGGTGTTACCCTTACACTTTCCTCCTTGTTTTCTTTTAGTTACAGCTGCAGAAAACCCAATATTTGCAACTAGGACAGAGTCGTGGCCAGTACTACGGTGGGTCCCTGCCAAATGTGAATCAGATTGGAAACAGTGCCATGGATCTGCCCTTCCAGGTGAGTTTCATTGGGGTGCTTCTGGTCTATGTTATGAGCTTTGTCAGTAGCTGCTGGTTCAGAGCACAGCACCGTGGCCCCAACATGCAGCAATGCTGTAAAGATTGTTGCTTTTTTTTTTTTATTATTTTTTGGATGGAGGATGGTTGTGTATGGGATGAGTGGATGGATCTGGTGATGTTTGTTCTGCTGTCCTTGGTTGTGTTGTGTTTGTGTCAAGAGCAGGGAGGCACAATGCAGTTTCAGCAGCAGTCAGTGGTGACTTTTTCTGTTGTTGTGTGGTACCAAATTCACAGTGAGATCTGCAGAGGTGCAGCAGACTTGAAACAGAAGGGGATAATGGGAGGTGATGTGGCAAGGGTTGATAGAAGGAAGTGCTGAGGAATGCAGCCCAGGGCAGCGAGCATGTTGCATGGGAACAACGTGTGGGATTTTAGGGGGAGGAAGAGGGAGAATGGGGCAAAACAGATTTCAGAACTGCCAGATCGCTCTGGGCTGGCAGTGAGCAGAGGGGTGGAGCAGCTGCTGCTGTGACACTGGGAGCAGGAGCTCAGGGTTTGTACAAAGTTGTGCTGTGTATGTTAGAAGGTGTGCAGTGCATAGGATTAGACACTGGGACTTCTGGGACTCCTGATTTCTGTTTTGGTTGGCTTAGGGTGCTCCAGGTAACCAAAACGTGTGCATTAGTTCACCTTGTTTGAGCAGTAGCACTTTTTACCTTGCCAGGATGCGGTGAGAAATAAATGTGGTAGGTTGTGGTTTTCTGATGAAGGCTGGCTTAATGAGAAGTCATTGCTTTTCTGAAGTCCTTGTGGGCAGCTGAACTCAGGGATGCTCTTAAGAGCTTAAATCTCATACAAGAGGAGAGGCAAGCAGCCACTTCCATGTAGTGGCCTGCAGGGAGTGCAGCTCCTAAGGTGGCAAACCCTGCAGTCTGCGGTGTTGCTCACAGGCATCTGGCCTTAAGGCCCCCAGGTTTGGTCAGCATCGTGCTGAGGAGGCTCAGGGTTGTAGGTTCCTTTCAGCAGAGTTTGAGCATAGTTGTCCTTGCTGGCTGTTGTGGGACAGCTGTTACATTGGGTCATTCCATTCTGAAGCTAGCAGAGTTCTCCTAAGGAAGCATTCGGGCGTTTGTGAGTGATGAGAGAGGAGGATGCAGAAACAGATTTAAACTCCGGGTTTTTAATGTGATTTTTGCATCAATAAAATTGGGCACTGTTAGGCGAGCAGCATGGCGTTGTTTGATCACCGCTGAGCGCTTCCCAGACTTTTCAGTTTTAAGCTGAGGTGCCATGAAATTTGCAGGGATCCCTGTGCAGTGTGTGGGGCAGGGGCAGCTGCTGCACAGCACAGCGGTGTCTGAGCATCTTGGTTCTTTGCATTGCAGCACAACGGAGCTCTGGCAGAAACCTTTGGAGCAGTTCCCGTCTCTTTGGTAAACAAGTATTTAGGTTTGTGCAGATACGTATTTAGCACTGGTGTTCTGTTTGCCCAGGTAGATACGTATTTGAGCACACGTTACACTTTTCCTGGTATGCACAGTATTTATTTGATTCACCGGCTGGGAAGGAGTTCTGGTCTGTCACATAAATACGGGTGTTGCCATGCATCCCGGTTTGGAACATGCATAACGATTCCTGTTGCAGCCTCTCTGGACTCGCTGTGGTCTGTCATGTGATTCCTTATGATTTATGGGGGATTCATTTGGTGCAGACGGTGGTTCCTTGGCACTGTCTTGGCCTGATTTAAGCAATCTCTGAGCATGTGCACTCAGCCTGCATGTTGAACTCCGTTGGGAAGGGCAGAATGATCCCCACGTGCTGCTTGTCGCCCAGGGCGGGTGCTGGGGGCTGCTCCTCGCTTCCCCCTCTTCCACCTCACTGCTTTTGATTTCTTCAGTCGATGCCTCAGTAAATCTTAAAGGGACACTGTTGCTGTAGAGCTCTGAGCTTTTTCCTTCCTGTCTGTATTTGGGCTTTTTCCTCATGTTTTGCAGAGTTGTGGTTCTGATCTCAAACCGTGGAGTACATTTGAGGGAAGAGAAGCAGTTCCAGGTGTACCTTTCCCAAGGATCTATTTTTTGTCATCTTTCCCATTTTTCTCAAGCAAGTTAGGGATTGACTTGGGATTTTTGTGCCTGCAAAGCCAGAGAGCAGCATCGCCCCGAAGTTCCTCACCAGGTGTGGCAGGGACACTCCTTGCTTCCTTGTGCCAAGGCTGCACTCAGATGAGATTTTTGTTGTACTTTTATGTGTGAGTGGTGTCATAAAACTTGAGGAAAAGCTGCCTTGCGTGCAGCTTTGTGTGCCAGTGCGTGCTGGCTTCCTTTGAAGGTGCAGGTGAGTCTGGCAGTGCAGTTTGTGTGCTGCAGGCCGGCTTCTCTTTTGGTTCACTTTGCATTTGAGATCACTGGTGCTGGGAAGTGCTTCTCCTGTTGGCCTTGCGCTGACCTGCAGGCTTCTCAGCCTTCAAGGGGTCAGTTCTGCATGGCGCCAGTTAGAACTGGAGCACTGCTTAGCACCTTCAGCAGACTGAAGCAATGACTTGAAATTGAGATGCTCTGCCTTGAGATTTCTGAGTATTGGTGCAAGGATGTCGTGCTTGTTAAGGAGCTGCAGCAGATCTGTGCTCTGCAGTCAGGACTGTGTTACAGGGCACTGTGCTCTGCTGATGCTGACTGACTGAGGGGATGTTCTGCTTGGGCAGGACACAGCATGGACACTGCATCCATGGACACTGATACAGGCTGGGTATGTCCAGAGGGGAGCAAAGTGGTTGCTGATGAAAAGAAAAGAGTTAAAAATAGTAGGATGGCGCTTGAAGGAGTTACTGCAAACAAAACAGTTCAAAACAAACACAAAACAAATTTCTTTTTAGATCTCAGCAACCTCAGCTGGGTGCTTTGAAGTGAAATAAGGTGAGCGTGGAAGGCAGGGGGCTGCACGGCTCAGCAGGCAGGGCAGCGAGTTTGTGCAGTACCTGCATGGAGGAGGAAGTTTTGGATTTCCAGGCAGGCGGTGTTGGACTCAGCAAAGCTGATGGCACTGGCAGGGAGGGGAGGGCTGTGCGGCCCCAGAGCTGCGTCTGTTGCTGGTGGGGTGGGAGCAGAGGTCGGTGCTGCCTTCCCCCCGCCCTGCACACACAGACTGCAGAGGGCTTTTGAAGTGAGAGCTGTCAGCTCAGCGTGGGAATTCATCTTCCCTGCCCTCCCTGGGGCACCTCAGTCCTGGGATGGGCTGCTGACAAGCAGGCGCTCTGTGGGACGGAGGCGCTGATAAGATTGAGAGGGAATCCATCCAGCTCTGTTCACTGTGCAACCCGAATGAAATAAAAGCCTCTCCTGAGATGCCGAGCGCAGGAGCTTTTTCCAGACAGAGGAGGAAGGAAACTGCTTTTTTTTTTTTTTTTTTTTTTTGTCTTTTTTTCCTTAATGTTGTCAGTGTCCCCTTAAAATCATCATGCAGAAAGGAGAGGTGAGAGGAAGGCTTGAGAGTGTTAGGATCTCTGCGCATCCTCGTCCTGCATCTTCTCCTGCCCGTGTTCTTCCAGCTCTGGATGTCAGCATGTTCCTTCTGGATGCATGCTGCATGCTGCACCCAGGAATGCACGCAGCAGCAGGCAGCTGCTGTCGCTGCCACTTCGGCTGCTGTAGAGATGCAAAGGTTGGAGAGCAGCGCTGATGGATGCGAGGGCAGAGCCCACAGTCTGCCTCTGCTCACCTCTGATCTCTGGGAGATGGCCCTGGTAATTGCTTCCCACGGCTATAGTGAAAGTGGAGAAAAAAACCTAGGTGCCTACATTTATCCATATCTTTCCTGGGTTTTATTGCTTAA
Source organism: Centrocercus urophasianus (assembly GCF_019232065.1). Taxonomy (NCBI): domain Eukaryota; kingdom Metazoa; phylum Chordata; class Aves; order Galliformes; family Phasianidae; genus Centrocercus; species Centrocercus urophasianus. The sequence goes on along the minus strand of NW_024885133.1, from coordinate 391,465 downwards.
AATGGTAGAACCTCTAGCACGACATACATGAACTCCTGGCAGATGGCTCGTGTGTGTGTTTTTCTGCTTATGACCCCGCTCATCTCTCTCAGACTCCTTTTCAGTCATCCGGGCTGGACACGAGCAGAACAACTCGGCACCACGGTTTGGTGGATCGAGTTTATCGGGACCGGAACCGGCTGGGATCGCCGCACCGCCGCCCGCTGTCAGTGGACAAACACGGCAGGCAAATATCCTTTGCTCTGTGAGCCGGGCAGGGAGAGCCTCCCTTCCCACCGGGATCACCTGTTGGAGCTGTTGGAGTTCCCTTCTTCCTCCTCTCCTCACCTGTCAGCAGAGTTGCTCCCCATCTCCATGCAGTTGCTGCCACCTGCTTTCCTGAGCCGTGATCTGCTCTGCAAACTCCTGAGTGCCCTGCAGCCGTTCCTCGGCGCTCACGGAGCTGGAAGGGACTGAGCTCCTTTGATGGGAAACACAAAGCGGTTCTTGTGAAGCCGAGTTTCCCTTCAAAGCCGAGCAGATCCAAACCAGAATAATGCTCTGCAGCTCAGTGTGCCTTTTATGACCGGCTGATTCACCCGTTGAACATCTCGGCGCTGTTTCTTATTGCTGGTCGTGAAGATGAATTGGCTTTTTATTGCTCACTGGCTTCAAATTTGCCATGGTCACACTGGTTCGATGGGGCCGGGGGGGGTAAGCAGGACGGGAGGGCTGCTGCTTTCTCATTAGATGCTCAGAAGGGGGAAAGGGAGACGATTGTCCCATTGCTTAAATATTCCAACGAGCAAAATAGTATTTCTGTTTGCAGCGTTCTTAAAGTCCGTATGTCCCCCATAGGGGTCTGCTGGGCATGTCTCCTGTGAGCTTAGTGCTTCGGCAGGGGAATTGGAGCTCCTCCTTAGGAGTGGATTTCATACCCAGGCGTTCTTGCCCTTAACTGCCTCCTCACGTGGACAGCTGTCCGTACGGCACTGTGTATCTGTCACCTCCGTCCGACACGAGCTGGAGAAGGTTGGTACGCAGCAGAGCGCAGGGCTGTGGGGTTTGCAGAGCTCTGATGTGCAGCACGGCCTCACAGCCCTCCGCTGCCGTCACTGGCGGGGTGTGGAGCCCCATTTCTTTTTTCCTGTCGTTATTCACTGAGATGAGCGGCCTTTAAGACTGAGGTGTGAGGTGCTGTGATCTTTTTAAAGGTGTTGAAGGAAGGCTTTCCTTTAAAGTTTGGCGTAACCAGAGGATGTGTAAGAAGCTTTGGGCTGGAGCCGAGTTATTTGATCGTGCTCCACCTCAACAAAGCTTATCAAATTATGTTCTAGCTGTGGCAAACGGCTTTTCCTGTATCCCTCTCAATCCCGTTATTGGAACAATTACTTCTCAACCTTGAACTAATTATTTCTGTAAATTGATTGCTTCACAAAGAAATGACGTCTGGTATTTACCGAAAATAGATTTTGTTTTTGAACAAGATTTCCCTGAGTTGGCTGCGTTTATGTGAGATGGAGCTTTATTCACTTAGAGGAACTGATGATCAATTTTTCCTTTTTTCTGCCTTCCCCTCAGGACAAATTCAGACTCTGCCTTGCACCAGAGCACGATGACTCCAGCGCAACAGGAATCTTTTTCAGGAGGGTCGCAGGACATGCAGCAGAAAAGAGGTCAGTAGGATATGGGTCCTGATTTGTCAGTGTTACACTGATGACTTCAGAGGAGTTTCTCACAGTTGACTTCATTAAATACTACTATGAGAAATGAAATTCTGGAAATTGATCATGCATTGAAATATTAAAGGCTGCTGAACTTTTTTTTTCTGGCAAAGTAATCTGATGTGAAGAGCTGCAAATCCATCATAAAAGCCTCGAGGGTTTGAGTGTAATTCTTCACGTGCAGTTGCTCAGCAGGATGCATTGGCTGCTCTACAGAGCAGAGCACACTGACTGTCAGAAGCAGCACCAGATCACCTGGGCTGTTGTCCTGGAGCCCTCCTTCCTTGGGGTGGCAGGCAGTGTTTCCCTCTTATGTAAGCATGGTGCCATGGGGGGAATGAAGGAACTCTGTCACAGAGTGGCAAGGTTTCGAATCTGTGAGCGTGCTGTGAGAGGCACTGCTTCCCAATGGCTCTCTGATGGTACCTCTACAACCAAGGAGCAGCACAGCCCTCAGGCACTCACCATTTTGGTGCCCTCTGCTGGCCTTTGCTTCTGCTGTCAGTGCACGAAATACATTAATGCTCCTAAATCAGCTGAGAGAAATATACTCCTGAAACAGCAGAGGTGGGTGATGCACAAAGCTCAGGTGTGTGTGCACTGTACTGCAGCTCCTCCAGAGATGCTTCTGGAGCCGTAAAACATGGAATAGAAATCATCTCGGATGGTATTGCATAAATTTGGGTTTAAACATGGAACTCTCCTCGTCATCAGTTTGAAGGGCTGCTGTTACATCTCTCTTAGTGGACTTTCTTTTGCTGTGTTTTGCCACCTTGCTGTTTCCTTTGATCAAATGTGCTTGGAACGTGGGGAAGGAACAGCTTCGTAGTGCTTCTCTATCCCAGGGGATGTGGTTTGGGTTTTGCCCTTCAGGGCTTGTCCTCTTGGCCACCCATTAGATGTAACAGATGTCTGTCACTTGTGCAAGATGCAAGAGGGAGAGAAGAACCAGCTCTCAGGGCACCTTTTTCCATTTACTTGCAAGGGGGTGAACTTGGAGGCAAGCACTTTAAGGCGCTGCTGAGCCTTGTGTGCCTCGTGTCTGCTGTGATTGTGGTGCTGAGCAGCGCTGTGCTTCTGCTGAGTGAGAGGAGCTCGCGGGGTTCTGTGGAGCAGTGATGCTGCTGAGCTGAAAACTGATTTCTGAGAAGCTGCCCTTTGTTTCCCCTTTGCTTTAGTTCTGCTGCTGACTGTCCCTGGCATGGAGGAAGCCACCTCTGAGGCAGACAAAGCCCTCTCTAAGCAAGGATGGGACACTAAAAAGGTAGGAATCTCCTATTTCAAAGTACAGAGCTTTCATTTCCTAAACGTATTTAGGTAAACTAATGCTCTAAATATTGCCAGTCAAGGCAAACTGCTTGCAGAGATTAGAATTACGTTCTATGTTTAGCAGCAAATCACAATCCATTAGATCAGAAAGGCTCTTTGTATGCATTTTGATTATATTAGGAGAAACTCTTACTGAAATCTGAGCCTTGCTGGGCCGGTAAAGCAAAAAGATGGCAGGTCTTTTCTGAGACCTTCACAGAACTGGTGTGCAGGAGAACAGCTCTTCTTTAGAAATGAATTAAATAAGATTTTCTGAGTAAACTGTGTCATAAGCATTAATTCCTAGCAATATCTTTGCCTATAAAAATGTCTTCCTTCTATTTTAGACTGGGTCATCAAGACCTAAATCATGTGAAGTTCCAGGAATCAAGTAAGTTTTGAGCAATTCGTTTTAGAGAGCACCGAGATCTTTAGGAAAGAATGTTGTACCTTGAACGTTTGAGTTTTCTGCGACAGCCTTTGGCTGTTTAAATGTGGAACAGATGTAAAGTAAGCCAAAGCTACTGCTGGTGTCCCCTTGGCTGCCATGTCTCAGCTTGTAGTTTCGGTAGACCAGTTAATGTTTCTGTATGTGCATCTCCCTTTTTGCAACTCATTTTGTACAGATCTGCCCAGGCTGAAATTTCGACTGAGCGGTGGCTTTGTTTCCTCTCTCCCTTTTTTAGCATCTTTCCATCAGCTGACCAGGACAACACTACAACCCTGATTCCTGCTACGCATAACACGGGCGGCTCCCTGCCGGACCTGACAAACATCCATTTCCCTTCCCCCCTCCCCACGCCGTTAGACCCCGAGGAATCCACCTTCCCTGCCCTGAGCAGCTCCAACAGCACTGGGAACCTTGCTGCCAACCTGACTCACCTGGGCATCAGCACTGCCACTCAGGGTAAGGTCTGGCTCTGCGCTGCTGCGCCTCTCCTGCCTCCCACCTCTGCCTCGTGGCCTGAAGCTGCACTGCTGGGTGGTTCTGCACTGCTGGGTGGTTCTGCACTGCTGGTGGACTGGTACAGGACAAACAGCAGCATTCAGGGCGCCCCCCTCTTGTAATTAATTGTGCTTAATCCCCACACCGTTTGCATTATGGAAGTACCTAAAGTAGACCTTTGGTTTTCATTCCTTGAGGATGTTATTTTTTTCCACCGTGAGGATTCTTTTGAAGAGAGAACATTTCCTCACTTCCCCTGAAGCAAATTTTATCTTCTGAGCAGTCACAGCAGCACAGAGCCTTACAAGGTTTTTGGTTTTTGTGCATTTGATTGCCTGATTCTTGAAAGTATCCCAGCTCGTCAGGGTACAACAGGGGAGGGCTGTGGGGAGCAGCACCGCATCCATCCCAGCACCTCCCAGCAGTTCAGCACAGTGGGGCTGAGCAGTGTTTGCTGGGGCTTTTGGGCTTTGGCAGTTCTGAAGTTTGGTTTTTAAGAAGTAGCAGATAATTTCAGGAGTTGTTAACTGAAGCAAACGGCCTGAAGTGCTGCTTGCTGTTTGTTTCATCGTTTCACTGGGTTCTGCCTGAGGATAGCTGTGCATTGTGTTACCTGCTGTATTGCTGGTGCTGGCTGCAGTCACTTGACTCCTAGAACAGGAAAAAAGTGCTTTGTCCAAAAATAGCAGATGTGTATTTCCTGTGTTAGGCAGGATTTACTTCCCTGCTTATAAACCTGCTCTTATACTGGAGAAAGGAAAGAATTCTAATCGGGTTGATGTGGTGCTATGGCTCAGCTGTTAGGTTTAAGCACAAATGAGGAGCACAGTGCTGTTCAGTGAGCTTTCTGCTCTCCAAACAGGCTGCACTGCACTCCGGAGATGAGCTGTCGCTCACGCAGAGCTCAGCAAGTGTGCATGAAGGCAGGCAGTGTGCATGGAGGGGACAAACTTCTTCTGCCGAGCGAGGCCAGATGGGGCTGCTGAGGTTTTTGTTTGGTTTGGTTTTTTTTCTTTTCCTTTTTCACTACCCGCAATTAGCAAAGTAAATGGGATGAAACCAAACGGGTTGGTGTGGAATTGCTTTGAAAACATTTCCTGATCTACGGAAGATACTGCAGATTAGCAGGGTGCACTCACTGGTGGTTCTTCTGCTTCTCATTGGACCCCGTCCCATAGTTTAAACAACGATATACTCACTGTGGAGCTTTTTAAAACCCATTTTCTCAATCCTTCCTCTCCTTATCTTGTAGATCTTCAGCTCAAAACGTAAATGCCTTTGGGTCTGTGGCAGGAGCTGTGTGCTGTGCAGACAGGCCTGTGGCAGCCCCAGGAAAAGGTGGGGAGGAGCACCTGTCGGGTTGTGAGGAGCTGCCAGCAGCTCAGGCTGCACATTTGTGCGTTTGTCAGTTGCTCACACGGCCCGTGAGGCAGTGCTGATTTCTGCAAACATCGCGCGGGCAGCCAGGCAGCCTTGGGAGCTCGCTGGGAGCCGGTTTGCCTGCTGGCTCCTTGGCAGCCTGGGCTTCCTGGCTTTCTGGCAGCCTGCCTGGAAGCCTTGAGCAGCTGCCAAGTGCCGAGGAGCTCTCAGGTTTTTGTGAATTCCTCCTTTCTGGCAGCTCTGAAAGAAAAGCTCACTAGCTAGATTGTCCTGGAATTGCTTTACAGGGTGCCTCGGTTCCTCTTGGGTGAGGCTGAAAATAGAGAGGTTTCAAAACTTGCAGGTTTTGTCTGGGATTGGAGTAAAACTGCACTACGTGAGTTGTGTGCCCATAGCCCCTGTAAGGTTCTGTAGAGCGTGAGGGATATTTCCTGCCTCCCTGTGTGCTGGTGTGCCATCAAAAATGGTGTACATCCTGTGTAACCAGTTTGACTTCTGCACTTTCCATTAAATAGGCGTTTGGGTTTCTTTATATCACAAGTGCCCTCTGATTGGTCTCACTGCATATCCGTTATCTTCTTCCTGAAGCTGGAGCTCCTACAAATGGAGCAGAAGGTGCTGCTCCTGAGTTCCCTGTGAGAATGGCTCCAAGTGTTTCTGCAGAGCAGTGCTCCGGAGGTGCTCTGCCCATTGCAATTTCAAGTTGCTGTCTGCCCAGTACTGACCGACTGTGACCGGCTGAGGTCTGGGATAAACCTCGGGGGTCTTCCTCTCTTCCCGATGCTCTTTAGCCTGACAGAATGCATTGCACACCAGCCAGCTTTGTGTCGAGGTGCTGTCGATCTGCGCCATGCGTTTCACAGCAGAGGGAGCCCCTGTCCCTGTGTGCCGTTGCCCCGCTGCCCTCTGAGCTGCTTTGTCCCTTCCTGGCAGGGATGACACCTCCAGCTCCGTCCCAGCAGCACCGGCAGCCCAACGTCAGCCCACTGTCGCTGAGCGCGGACTCGAGGCGGCCGCAGTCGCAGCAGATGTCTCCTACACTTTCCCCTCTGTCACCCATCACTCAGGTAGGAGCGCCTGGAGACGGAGCGTCCGACAATTAGAGGGAGTTCCCAGGCAGCCCGGGTGACTCTGATTCTTCTTTTGAAGGCCGTGGCGATGGATGCGTTGTCTCTGGAGCAGCAGCTTCCCCCGTACCCGTTTTTTACCCAGACGACTTCCCAGCAGCAGCAGCAGCCCCAGGTGGTGAGCAGCCTGCCTCAGAACACTCCGTTAATGCAGACTTCTGGTTTACAGCGAGGAACTCAGCTGCCCCCGCTCTCCGTCACAGTACCTTCCACCATCCCGCAGTCTCCTCCGGGCAGCCAGAGCCAGAGCCAGCCGTCCATGGGAATAGACATCAACTCGGTAAGCTGGGGCAGGGCTGGAAATGTGGCACTTCTGTCCCGAAAACGTGGTGCCGTGCAGTCTGAATGCATTCAGAGTGCTTCAATTTAATGCACCTTCAGGTGCTTTGTAGACAGCAGTTGGCTTTAGAGCGTGTGCTCAGTGGCTGTATTTTCCTAACATGGTGTTCCCTGCAGCTCTGTTTGGTGAGACCAGCTCAAACTGTGGATATCAGTGCTTGTAGTGCTTCACTGGCACAGGCTGCCCAAGGAGGCTGTGGATGCCCCATCCCTGCAGGCATTCAGGCCCAGGCTGGATGTGGCTCTGGGCAGCCTGGGCTGCTGGTTGGCGACCTGCACACAGCAGGGGGTTGGAACTGGGGGAGCGCTGTGCTCCTTTTCAACCCAGGCCATTTTATGATTCTATAGCATGTCCTGCAAGGATAGGCTGTCAGGCTGTTAAATGAGTGCACAGCCAAAGCACGATGGACACGTGGGGCTTTGGTACAGAAGCTGCTAACCTGCACTCCTAAAAAGTGGGGACAGCTGTGCTCTGGCCACTGCCCTGCTCTGCCAGGTCTGGTTGTGTGACCCTCCTGGCAGCCGCTGGGTAACAGGAGGAGCTCAGTCTGTGGTGGTGGAGCACAGGTTGTGGGTTGCTTTGTGGAGGAAAGTTGACAGTCTGTGCTGGTAAATGCTTCTTGGAAGGAGCTGCTTTCATGCCAGGGTTAAAGGGAAAGGACAAAGCAGTGGTGGGAAGGATTCCAATGCACTCAAACTGTCCCAGTGTTCTAATGCCCACATGGCTACCAGGACAGGTGATTCTGATTTCCATTCTCTGCTTTCTGTGTTGCTTTCCTCATCCTTAACTTCTTTATCACCTTAACTTGTAGGGTGCTGTGCAAAGAGCTGTTCTTGCTGTCTGTGTTCTATTCAGGTGCTTCGGAGAGCTGTAATTTGTTCAGGTCGGGGATTCTCTGTGACAAAAAACCAAAAAGGCAAAGCTCTGCAAAGACTTTGTCAGGAACAGTGTCAGTCACTGATGTGAGCCCACAGAATGCAGTGGGAATTCTCAGACGACATGTGTTGCATGTCCTGGGCTCAGAGCAGCTTCGAGGAGGATTTCAGTCCTTGTGGTCAGACATGTGCTTCCATCTTGGTGACACAGCCAGGCTATTTCAGACAGGGCAGAGTAATGTGAGACCGACTCTGAGTGTGTTGTAAACACGAGGTGAGAATGTGCGTGTATGGCGAACGCAACAGAGAATAAATGAAGTTATGCTGAGATTTTGAGACTGCTTTTCCCCAGATTGCTATCTACCAGACTTTTCAAAATTGAGTTTAGCTGGAAACTGAACAAAGAAAAAGTATTTGAAGAGTTGGGCTGCCCTGCAGCAGCACCGTGCGCAGGGTCTGTGCCGCGCTCATCCCTTCGCTCTCCCTCCTGTGGCATTACTCACAGCAATCTTGCCTCCGTGTAGAGCTGACAAGTGCTGAAGAGGACGGTTTCTCCCAGCTTCCTCAAGCTGCGTTCACCAAAAGTTGCTAATTTTCCAGCCTTCCATCAAGCCCATGGTCTCTAATTCTGTGTTGTTCTGTAGGCTTCACTCCAGCAGTACCGCAGTAATGCTGGCTCCCCAGCCAACCAGTCTCCCACCTCTCCTGTCTCCAATCAAGGCTTCTCTCCTGGCAGCTCCCCTCAAGTAAGGGACTCTGTGCTTCCACAGGCCTTGCTTCTTGTGTCTGTTTTAGTTGAGTCTCTCCATTACTGACCCATAGTTGTCTCACTGTGAGTGTGTGTGCCTCATGCATTACTGATGTCTCATCTCGTGTGCGGTTTCATTCCGTTCCAGAGTTTTTCTATAGCTGGTGAATTGCCTTTTCATTGACCCAAGCTGCTTACTGGGGCACCGCAACGCTCAGTTACTGCTTTGGGGCAGACAGCAGCTGCAGGAAGATCCCCCCATGAGCAGTGTTGTGTAGGAGCTGCAGGTGAGGGTGGCAGGGAGAGGGGGTGCTTGTGAGTAGATTGTGGGGCTGCTCCGTTCCCAAATCCCACCTGCGGGAACAAGGCGAGCAGAATTCTTACAGAGCATCACAACAGGGGCAGAAAATCCATTTTCTGCTTCAGGATTTAATGCTTCAGGCTGTAAGGAGGATTCTGTCTAAGTAAGTGCTGCCCCTTCCTGATTCTGAAGCAGAAGCTGCCCTTCTCCTTGCCTTCAGCCACAGGAGGGTCAGTGGTCAGCTCGGCACAGAGCAGGGTGTCAGGGCTGTCTGCATTTTCCCTAACCCTTGCTTAATTGCTTGTTAACTTTTTTTTTTCTGGCAGTTCTGTTGCACCTCAAAGGAAGCAAGCGAGCTTGACTTTGCTGGCTGGCACGAGGAGCAGAGCTGCAGGCAGCCTTGCTGCGTGTTCCCAGCTCTGGAGGGCACTTGTGCAGCCCAGGAAGTTTTGATTATGTGATTTTTCTTTCCCCTTTGACTTCTCAGTGGCTCTTGGTTTTGTCCACAGGCTCGTAGCCCTTGGGGGAAGCCTGTTGTCACTGAGGGAAGAGAAAACAGCTCAGGAACAAAGCAAACAACGCAGGTAGTGATTATGGGGGCAGCTCCCAGGTAGTGGGATCTGCAGAGCAGTAGCAGCAGGTTGGTTCCAGCAGCAGAACTGCCCGCTGTGGAGCTGTCTGCCTCTGGCTAACGAGCGTGCAGTCAAGGAGGTGCAGCCAGGACAGCACTCGCTCCTTTTTCTCCCATTACTTCCAGGTTAACTCATCCTGCAGCTTCCCACTGCAGTGTTAGTGCCATGCCACGTATGGTTCATTCACCAGAAGTTGCTTTTCATCTTTCCACATCTCTTGATCGATTTGCTCTCGTGTTTTAGCTGTCTGCTTGTTACCTGGAGGTCTTCCTGTTCCAACACAAATTGAAAAGCTCTGCTTGTAGTTCTCAGCTTTGTGTGTGCATGGCTTTTCACTGGCAGTGGCTCGTGCTTTCCTCCTCTAACACCTGGCGTACGATTCCAATTAGATAGAAATCTGCTTTATTTTTTAGTGGAATGGCTGAATGCTGCATACACGGTATGTATTTTTAGGCTAATAATTTAAGCCAGGGGTTTGTGGTTTTGTTTTCTTTTTCTCCTTGCAGTCACCACATCATTAACCCAAGAAGATGAACTGTTGACAAAACAGACCTCATCTAGCGTTTCTGTAGGACATGGTGTTAGCAAGATGTTCTTCACAGAGTTGTCAGTAAATTATGCCGGGACTCCGCAGTGTTGACGTAATGACATTTCCAGTTGATTTCCTTTGGGAGTTGCAGTGCTTACAAATGCAACAAGTGGCGTGCTTCAGGGCTGAGAAGCAGCGTGGGCCTGTGAGTTTGGTTAGCAGGCCTGGATGTAGGCTGGCACAAGCGGGTTTGTTCCCTGTTGGTTGCTCTTGGTGTTTCCCAGTGCTTTGGGGATGGGAGCAGCGCTTAGCAGGATGCGAAGGTCTGAGGTTGCGCCCTGCTTAAAGCTCCGCACCAAAGAGATGGCGGAGGTGGCAGGAAAATACCCAGACCTCCGTCCTCCTCGGAGCGCTCGGATCAGTGCTGGAAGCACAGCTGTAATCCAGAGCAGCTCTGGTTCACACTGAGCAGCGGTGTCCTGAGTGCAGTTCTCCGTCAGAACAGACAGAAATCTCCATCAGGCTTCGCAGAGCCCTGCAGCGCTGGGGCTGGGGCCTGTCCTGCTGTGCTGCAGGGTTACGGATGGTCAGCTGGACGGGGCTGAGTTGGAGTAGCACAGAAGTGCTGATCTGAGGATAGCTGGGCAGCAGGCAACTTACCAGTGTGGTAATGAAGCAGAGCATGTTTAATTAGCAAGTGCAGCTTCTGCAGGAGGGCTTCGCTTTCTGCCACCAGGCGCCGTGTGCCTGTTACTCTGCAGTTGGATTCCACCCTGCTGCTGCAGTGGGACACATGGGAGGACAGGAGGACGCTCCCAGGAGCAGCAGTTTCCCATTTTCACCTCTTTCTGAGGAGGGCATTGAGTCACAAAGATCCCATTGTAGTTCTGCAGTCGTAGCTGTGACAGATCATAAGTGAATGCAGTGAGTTGGGACTTTATTTCTGTCCGCATTCAGGGCTCAGGCTGTGTAGGAAGAGTGGCTCCATTTGGTTTGAGCGTTTCCTCCGGAGAAATCCTGCTGTGATCTCCTGCCACAGCAATCTGGCAGCTCTCGCTCCTTCCCTGAGGCCACACTCTCGTGGGACAGCCAAGGGTACTGCCTGAAGGCAGGATGGCTTTTGTTAGCTTTGAAAGGAATATTATAGTGCTGCTTTCCTGCTTTTCTCCTCTCGTGAGGAGTTTTGTACCAAACTCGCCCTCCTTACGTGCAGCCTGCAGGTAAGCTGAGATGTGCTGCGGGTGGAGGAGGACGCAGCGTGAGATGTGGGATGTTCTGTGTGCTGTTGGGGACACGTCCCTCATCCCAGCACCCTGAGCTGTGCTCAGCGCTTCTCCCTATGCTGCTGCAGCTGAATTGCCTCTCTGGTGCTGTAGCTTAGCATCACATGCTGCCAGTGCTCATAGGGAGAAGATTCGGAGCCTAGATACATAGCTAAAGCATCTGGAAAACGCCACGTGAAATGTTCTGTTGTCTTTCCCCCCCGGGGCTTAAGCAGAGTCTCCACACAGATCAGTTTTACGGAGCCCCGTCCCCACGTGGGCTGGTGGTGGTTGTGGATCAGGAGTCGTTGCTTCGTGGCAGCTCCAGGGCAGTGCTGAGCAGCGTTGGAGCGCTGACCCGCGGCTCTGGTCGCTCCATCTTGCTGGAGGGACTGGCAGAGTCAGCAGGGGGTGCAGCTCAGCCCGGCTGTTTGCACAGAGCTGCCGGTCGTGCTTCGCCGCGGCTCTTCTGATCTGCAGCTGCAGCACAGAGTGCAGCTGGGCTGCGGCAGGGAGCTGCAGGGCTGCAGGGCTGCGCCGTGCCGGAGATCGGCGCGGTGCTGCGGGGCTGGCCGCCATTGCACGCAGGCTGTCCTTCACACGCAGTCGCGGTGATCCGTGTTCCTCGTGCGGCCCGACGCGCTCGTCTGCATTCGTCCCTCAGCAGCTTCGTGTCGTGTGTCCTCCAGGCAGTTTGTTGGGTCCCTGGTCGTGTCTTTGTGCCCTCGCAGGGCTGCGTGGCGCAGCTGGCTCTGCAGGGAGCGCTGAGCGGCGCCCAGCGGGAGGCGCCGGCCGTGGGCTCGGGCCGCTCGCACGCCGTGGGTTCCTCTGTCTGAGACCTTTGCACCATAAAGACTCTGTTTTGTTTTCAGCATTCTTCCATTCTGGGGAGTGTATTTGGTGACTCCTATTATGATCAGCAGATGACAGCTAGGCAGGCTAATGCCCTATCCCATCAGGTGAGCAAATTCATCTCCGACTTTCAGCTGTCTCGGCCGCTTTCAGCTTAAAATAAATATAATTCAGCTACTGGTTATTCTGTGTAAGATCACGCTCTGTCCTTTTAATTTTACTTTCTTATTTTCCCTTTGCAACACGTAGGGATCTTTTGTCTTCCCCCCATCCCAACTTCTCCGTCCCCATTCCTCCCTCTGAGCCAACATAGCAGATGTTTCTAAATGTGTTCTGCCGAGTTGATTGGATTAGGAATAATGACAAGGCTCTGGCAGCAGGTAAAATGCCTTCCAGGTAAAATGCCTTCCAGGTAAAATGCCTCTGAGGCAGTGCTGGGCAGGCAGAGGCCCCAGGCGGTAGCATGAATTGGTTTTGTTTCTTCTTCCTTCCTGCTTTGTTTTAAAGCTACCTCTTACAGTCACGAAAGCGCCGCCTTTATTTTGGCATTTCCCCACGTTCCCAATTTGGCAGTGAAGTGTTCTGGAGAGTTAAGTGAAGCTGCACCAATATTTTGACCAACAAACCTAAAGATGAATTTGTTTGCCTGCCTTTCTTCACACCCCTTCCCATCCTTGAGCTCTGTAAGTTATTTCTGCTGCCTTTCCCGATGGTTGGAAGTAACGATTCCTTTGTGCCTTGGTCTTCAGCTCGAACAGTTTAACATGATAGAAAACGCCATTAGTTCCAACAGCCTGTACAGCCCCTGCTCCACGCTTAACTACTCCCAGGCAGCAATGATGGGCCTCACCGGCAGCCACGGCAGCCTGCAGGACTCGCCGCAGCTCAGCTACTCCAGCCACGGGAACATCCCCAACATCATCCTGACAGGTGAGCAAACCCCGCGCTTCGCAGAGCCCGGCTGCGCGGTGCTGCCTTGGCTGGGGAGAGCTGGGCAGGAGCTGGGTGTCGCTGCTCTTCGGGGCTCGGTTTCAGCTCGTGTCGGCGCTGAGTTCCCGGCTGTGGGGCTCCTGCTCCGTCCCTGCCGTCGGCGCAGCGCCCCGCTGCTGGCTCACGCATCCACGAGAGCTGAGCTCCTTCCTCTGCCCGAACTCGCCGGCAGGGATTATTTCAGTGTTCCATACGGTGGAGAATCTGGTCACAGTTGGACATTTGGAAGCAGTTTCTGCATAGGTCACTGAAAAAGCTGGAGTTGAATCCATCCTTCAGCCGGGGGCTCATACTGATGAGAATAATGCAAACTGAGCTAATTGTTCCTAAAGCAAAGGAGAGCGGAGCCCCGAGCGTTGTCCCTTTGTAGCCCCAGATGCACTTCGATGAGTTTTGCTTTGTGTTGTGTCATCGAGGTGCTCTGACAGATCTGTAGTTCATCCGGCTGGAAACGAGGACAGATTTGTGTGAGCTCCAGCTCAGTAAATGATTCAGGAATTACACCAGGCTGGCTCTGTAGTTGTTTTTTTTTGCTGTGTCTTAATGTCGTGCCTGGAGGATACATGAGGCCAACGCCGCTGCCTTTCTGTCCCTCTTCCCCGCAGTGACAGGAGAATCTCCTCCCAGCTTATCGAAAGAACTGACCAGCTCTTTGGCAGGAGTGGGCGACGTCAGCTTCGACGCCGATTCCCAGTTTCCTTTGGATGAACTCAAAATTGACCCTTTAACCCTGGATGGACTGCACATGCTCAACGACCCGGACATGGTCCTCACCGACCCCGCCACAGAGGACACGTTCCGGATGGACCGGCTGTGACGTGGGGCGCCGGGAGCTCGGCAGCGGGGGTCGTTCCTGGATCAGCCGGAGCAGAGGCCGTGGGTCAGTCGTGGCAGAGCCGGGGCTGCCGAGAGCCGGAGCTCCGTCCTGCGCACCGTGTTCAATGAGTAAAGCTTGTTGTTCTGAGCTTGCAGCGCTGCAGACCCCCGCTCCCTGTCGCGCCGTATTTCGCCCCTTGTCCACTCATCGCCATTAACGAGCAAGGAGTTTCCTCAGCCTTCTCCTCTCCAGAGCCTCCCCTCCCCCACCAAAGCTCCGGCGTTGTCAGTTTACCTTTGCACTAGAAGGGGGCTCCGGGCAGGCGAGGGGGGTCCGCAGCCAAGGGAAAATTGATTCTCTCTGCCGAACCAAATTCTGGCTGTGGTCGGAGCGGGGGGAGGCACCCGGCGGCGCCCCCTCGTCCCCCACGCGTCGGGAAGCGAATCTCTGGGGGGGCAGGGAGCTCCCGCGCTGTGGCTCTGCTTTGTGCCAGCTGCTTCGTAGGGCGAGCGCTTCTTCCTTGGTCGATGTTTGTCTGCAGGCTCCTCGCGTCCTTCTGCCTCCCTGCCCTGAGCAAACTGCGCGCGGAGGAGCCGCCCCGCGGCCTTGGCAGCCGGCGACTGTAAACACTATTTTCAAAGCTTTTTTCTTAAAAAAAAATTTAAAAAGAGATATATATATGTAATATATATATTTATATATATGTATACATATATATGGCATTTCTGAGCACACGAGAAAGTACTATAATTCATTACTTGATGAGCACGGAGGGAGGATCGGGGCGTTTTGAAGCAGCTGGAGGCAGGCAGGAGGGCAGGCGCAGAGCAGAGGTCTGGCTTTGCTCAGTGAGGGGCTCCTGGGCAGCAGAGGGGCGTTTCTCCAGCAGTGCCCGGCTGAAATCACCACAACTGGGTTTTATTTTTTATTCTTATCCATTACTTATTCTGTTACCGTTATTTATGATTTATTTTTTTTTTTTTTAATTTAAGTATTTGGATATTAGCAAAGTAGCTGAACTACATACCGCCAACTGAAGCACTCTATGTAATACTTGTACATCTTTTTGTGTTTTTATTCCAGAAATATATTATATATATTATATATATAGGTATTTTTAACTAACTGGAATTCTAAACGGACCTTGAGCAGCAGGGAGCTGAGGGTGAGGGTTCCCTCCGCCGTGCTGGAGCAGAGCAGTTGGGGTGCAGGGGCTCCTTTCAGCGTGGGGTGAATCTGCTCAGCCCCCCCACAGCCGGGCAGCGCGGCGCCCAGCAGCGCCTTGGGCTCCTGGTGACCACAGCAGGTGACTCCTGTTGGTCCTCGTTGCTGCGGTGCGGCTGGGCGCTGCATTACAGCGTCCTTTGCTGCTCGCTGGCCATGCTGCTGTGCAGCTGGTGAGCTGCAGAGGTTCTGTCTGCACTCCAGGGCTCTGCCTGGTTGGAAGGATGTGTTGAAAGGTTCTTTGGGAGCATCGCTGCTGGCGCTGTTATGGCGCTGTTGGTGCGACAGCGAAGGAGGCGCCGTGCTGGGCTCTCAGCGCCTGCCCCTCCTCAGCAAGGTTAGGAGCTGGCATTATTTGGGTGTCATTAACAAAGCAACCATTCTGTGGTGAATGAGGCAGCGAGGGGCAGCTCCACACAGGCGGGGCGGATGGCTCACGTTAAATTAAAGCACCTCAATTAAGGAGCCCTTGTAGTTGCCATTCCCAGACGAGCCGTGTTCCTTGCTGGCACTGCCCAGCCCAGGCCTGCTCTGCGTGCACTCAGAGCTTTGCGTTTCGTCCATTGCCAGCTGCTGCCGGCTTTGAGCAGAGCCCTGCAGCGCTTCTCCCTGCTCCTGTTGGGGTTTGGAGCTGCTCGGGGGCTGCCCCGCTCCTAATGAGTTATACACATTTCTGTGTGCTTCCAGAAATCGGCGGGACGCCGTCCTGACATTCGTGCAAACGCTGCAGCGCGGAGCCGCCGCTGGGATCTGTGTGCCGGGCCGTTTGCTCGCCTCGGTGCCGTTCGTTTGGACCATTTGCACTAAACATGTTTTTCTTTCCATCGCTTCCCCGCGTCCGTCTGCAACTGGAAGATCCCCCCCATTGTCAGCAGCGGCTGTCGGGACGCGCGCCCTGCGCCGCAACTCCCAGCGCCCGCATTTCGGGTCGCTGATGCTTTTTTCAATGTGAGTAAACCAAAGGGCGGCCCCGACTGGGAGGAGTGCCATCAAATCGCTGCTGCGGAGCCCTTTGCTTCGGGGCGGCCGCAGGGGTGCGGTGTGGGGGGAGATGGGAGCTGCTCCTCGCCGTCCGTGTGTCCCTTGCAGTTCTGTCCTTCCTCGGTGGGATTCCTGTCCGTGTCGCTCTCTCGTTCCAATGACTCTTAGACATTTGCATGTTGGTTCTCGTTTGTGATCTATTTTTTTAAAAGCAGTCACTTCCGAATGGAGATGAGATTCCTAACTGGAGACTTTCACAGGGAGCTGTTGCTAAATGCTACCTTCTGAGGTTTTTTTTTTTTAAACTACACGTGTATATAAGAGATCTTGTTTATTAGACTTGTAAGTAGACATTTAAAATGGCCTTAATTTAAAACAACAACAACAAAAATCACATCTGGATGCAACTGTCCAAATTCGGGACCACGTGGCTGAGAGGTGCAGGATTTGTTCCTTCCTTGCAGGAGGGGAGGATGAGGTCCCAGCACTGAGCGCTGTGCTGAGGGGCTGCCACCCCTCCTGATCTGCGTTGCCACTGCGTGCGTGAGAGCAGCCCTGGAGCTGGGGGGTGGAAACGCGGAGGGGAGCCGCGCTGGTTGGTGGTTGTGGTTCACGAGCTGTGAGCTCTGATCTCAGCTCAAATGTGGGAGTGCTGGGAGCTGCTGCCCTCGGATGTCAGAGTGGGAGGAGAAGCCGTGCAGCAAGAAGCTGCCGCTATCATTTAGACCTTGTTCAGTTAAATAACCCCAAAGCTGTGTGGGGTCAGAGTTCCCATCTGAACGTCCCTGCTGAATGAACCCAGCCCCACTGCGCAGCGTGCTTTATATCAATATGTGGAGAGAGCTCCCCAGGTGGGCCGTTGCGTTTGCCAATGAACGGGGGATCCATAGGAACGAACTTTCAGTGTATGGAACACTGTGACCTTCAAAAGAAATCCAGGTTTGTGCTGCTCCTGCAGGCGGGGGCCCTGCTGGCCCTGCTGGCCCTGCTGGCCCTGCGGTGGCTCCTCGGGCTCAGCTCAGCTCCCTGCGCCGTGTGGCAGCGCAGCCCCGTCCCACCCCACGCTCCGGCTTTGCATGGCAGCAGCACTTCGCCCGCGCTCAGCCGCAAACCCTTCTGTACAGAAAAACCCCTGCGGGTCCCATTTTTCTTCTTTGAAAGAGGAGGGGGGAGAAAAGTTTCCAGACAGAGGCTGTCAGTTGACCGAAGGAGGATTTCGACCCTTTGTGTATTTTGTTACCTTTACGAAACAAACAAACAAAAGGGTTTCTGAGGAAGCGTTCCTGAGAAGCGCTCGGCAAAAGTGTTTGCGGACCAACCGAGAGCGAGCCGCCCTCTGAGTTCTGCTCTGCTCAGCCCAGCTGCGTGCGCCCTTCAAAGGGGCTCCGGGGCCGATGCCCCCCTGTGCAGAGAGCAGAGCCCGGCCGGGAGCACAGCATGCATTCCTGTGGGCAGCAGAGCCCCCGTCACTGTGATGGCAGTGTGAGAGCGCAGGTAGCGTCTGTTCCGTCTGTGTTCTTTTTAAAAAACAGAAAAACACCAACGAAAAAAAAAACCCAAATGGGGAAAAAAAACCCTAACGCTGATTTGTAGTGTTCCTGTCCTTTGTATTTCTAGTTGCATCTTATTTATACTGCGCAGTGTAGGCATGGATTGCATGTCGGTTTTCTATGCGGGCACCACGATGACATGATTACTGTGTACTATAAATCATTTTTACCTTTTTAAACGGAATCATTGTGTGGAATTTCTATACTGCAGAACGAAACACTACATTACGTACTCTCTTCATTTGTGTTATTTATTTTATTTTCCGCCGGGGGAGGGGGGCGGTTTGAACTGTGGTGTCTGTTGCCTTATGTGGGCTTGACCGATTTTATCAAAATAAAGGCCTGAAGGGGTAAATGCACCGCCTGGTTTCTTTGGGAGGTGGAGCCGTGCTGTCAGAGGGGCAGCGCGTAGCAGAGCAGTGCTGGGGAGTCGGTGCAGAAGGGAAGGTGTGGGAAGTGGCTGCAGGGAGCCTGGGCTGAGCTCTTACCCGCGTTCTCCTGGGAGCAGCGCAGCCTCTCCCTCCTCTTCTCCCATTGCTGGTGGCGATGGCTTCGCTCTTTGCTTGTTGCAGGTTCTCTGCTTTAGGGATGGGAAGAGTCTGTGAGCGCTGTGGATTTCTGCAGGTGAAGGTAATGAGACCAGAAGTCAGGAGCGGAGCAGCCGTCTGCTTCCCCCTGCAGCTGCTTGTGGACGGCGGCTGTGCGTCCTCCCGTCCTCAGGTTCCAGGGGCAGCGCATCGCCTTGGCCCGGCGCGTTGTGTTCGCTGTCGGGCTGTTGCTCCCTCTGCCATTTCCTGGGTGATTTGTTGGGCAGCTCTGAACTTCTCTCTGAATTTCAGCCTTCCCGGTCACCGCATTCCGGGTTCAGCCGTAGCAAAGGGCTCTGGAGCAGCGCTGGTCTGCAGTGGGGGCGCAGCTGTGAGCACTGCTGGGAAGGAGCCTGGTGCCAGCTGAGGAAGCGGAGCGATTTGGCAAAAAGCACCGTTTGGTTCATTCAGCAGCCAACGTTTTGTTCTCATATTCTGCCTCTGCCTTGGAGGAAAGGTCTGACAGATGTGAGCAGAGCTCTGTTCTGCTGCCAAGCGTCCCCCTGTCCGCAGGGAGCCCTCGGTGCTGGGCTGCGGCTGCGGCCAGCAGGGCTGCAGGGACAGATCTCTGTGGGATCTGAGGTGTTTTCCTCACTGCTCTTCTTCTGATGGCATTTCTGCCGTCGCTGTCACACAAGTGAGACACAGCAGTGACAGCACCTCAGACGGCTCTTACAGCAGATGATAGGATGGCAGTGGAGATGATAGGTTTGACTGTTTTACTCCTTAATTTTCCTGCCTTCAGCTCATACAAATTCCTCAATCTCCCCTTTTTTTCTTTTATGATGTAACTGTGCAGACAGATGCTGTTTCCCCTTCGTGGCTGCTGCTGTGTTCCAACAGAGCCGATGGGTTTGATGGGTTTTGATGAGTGATGCTGTGGCACTGTGCTGGCACAGACCGCTTTTGTTCTGCCATCGCTTTCCCTTCTCGTGCTCCGTCACTGAAGCAGGGCACACGTTGTAGGGCTTGTTTCAGTGTGAACGTGTTGATATCTCAGCTGTCACCAATTGTTGGCTGCTTTGAAGAGATTCTGCTGCTGCCTGCCAGGGTCGGGGCGGGCGCTGGGTTCTGTCTGTGCTGTGTTGGTCCTGATGAATTTTCCTTTGCTTTGAGCCGATGGTTGGGACTGAGCAGCGCTGAGCTGCTGAGGAGTGGCAGCCAGGTCACCTCCCACCATAGACTGGAGCTGTGCTGCGTTTCGCTGCTTTGTTGTGTTTTTGAGCTCGTCCGGATGCTGTTTGGAGGAACGCTGTCTGTCTGTCCGTGCCACCCACCCCCCTGTAATGAGCAAATTCAAAAGAAGCAGATGCGCCCGGCCCTCCCCCAGCTGTGGCTTAGCAGACACGTTCGTGTCGGCGTGGCTTTTTTTCTGTTGAAGTCATTGGGTTGTTAACACACGTTGGATCCCGTTTTGTGGTGTCTTTCTTAGTTTGACTGTGGCAAATGAGAGCGAGGTGGCCTCGCAGCGATGGGGACCAGGGGTGTTTGTGTGCTGGAGAGCAGAGCGCTGACCTGCGGCACTGTGCTCCTCTTCTCCACGTTTACGTAACCCCAGGAGGCTTTGGGGGGGGACAATTAAACCAATATGATCCAGGTTTCATCTCCTGGCCCGCTTTAGAATAGCCTTCAACAAACAAACGCGGGCGGATGGAGCAGATGCAGCACGCAGCTCTGCGTGGCAATTGAGGGCTGCAGAGCGGGCACAGATCTCCCCCTGCTCCATCGGAGACCTGTGCAGGTCGGTCCATCCTGCAGCTGAATGTGCAATAGAAGCTTAAATTGTCACCACTGACACTTGGTGAGGGGAGGTCTGGGATGAGGCTTCAGCTCGTGCAAAGGGGTTTGTATTGGGAATAGCACCGACCGAACCTTTGCAAGGGGGGCAGGTTCTGGGTGCGCCACATCTGTGGGTCCAGCACAAAGCAGATGTGCTGCTGGCTCTGATAGGCTCTGCTCACAGTGCTGATCTCGTTCTGCCTTCTGAGCTGCAGTGTCTGTGCGGCCAAACGGCTCCTTTGCACGTCCTGCGCATCGGTCAGCACACAGTTTTTATGCCGTGGTTTAGAAAAAAAAAAGGGGCAGAAGGTTCTAAAATCCAGTTCATAAATCCAGTTTGAGAACTGCGTTCTGCAGCCGTAGTGATGGAGAGTCAGTGTTCCCTTCAAGAACGGGACGTCAGCGTCCAGAAACGGAGCTGAGCTCTGCTGTGCAGAGGGCGAGCGTTGAAGGCGGCACCGTCTGCTCCGGCTCTCGGTCAAGGCAGAAAAGCAGCAGTTAGCAAACACCTTCGCTTACATGCGATGCTCCAAGGCTCTGTCTGGCAGGAAAGGGTTAACATGGCTCAGCCTGGGGATCCAGCAGACATGAAACGCAGGGAAGATGAGCAGGTGGAACTGATGAGCATGAAGTTGCGTGGTGAGGCTGGACGCTGGGGGCAGGGCTTGCTTCAGCAGCACTGCATCACTCACTGATCCTGGGCGTCCTTCAGACCATCTCAGTGTCGCACATCCACTGATCTCTGCTCAGCATTATACAGCGTAGCAATTGAAATATTGTATTCCAGCCAGCTATTAACTAATAAGGCAGTAGATACTGAGGTTTTCTTTTGGGAGGAATTAGGACTTCTAGCAGCTTTTTCTTGTTACCTGAACAGAGCCCCCATCTGTGGAGGGATTCCTCGTAGAAGAAGTGGAAGTTCAATGTGACAGTGCTTAGGAGGGGAGGTTGGATTTTAATCAAATTAAATACAGCTGCTTTTGGCAGCTTCTCTCACAGACTGGCAGCTAAAAACAACTTTATGTCGTTCGTTGAGCTTGGGAAAAAAACGTCAGATTTATGCATTTTCAGAGACAGTATAATATACTGTTCTTTACAAGTTAACTTTTTCTATTAAACTAATTTGTGGATTATTTCACTGATATATGCAATCCTATATTCAGCTACAGTGTTGGTGGCACAGGAACGCTGGAAAAATTGTCCCTGCGACATAAAAGTTTTATTTATTGTGTTTTTTCTATAGGTAAAGTGGAAAACTGAAGTTGGCTTTAAGTGTTTGCAATCTGAGAAATGATGTGAAAAAGCAGCTCAACTAAATGTACATTCTTTTCAACCTTTTCTTTTTTGTGTGAAGGCTTTTGTCTTTGTATCTTTGCATTATTTGTAAATGAAATGTAATAAAAGTTGAAATGTTTTTGTCTCTGGCTGCTTTGCTTTTTCTTGTTGTGTTCCTTGTTTGCTTTTTGGTCTGAAGGTTTCCACTGTCGGTCTGTTGGTGTTTACAAACAAACAGCGAAACATTTGGGTTGGTTGGCTTCTGACAGCTATGGAAAACAAATCTGTGCACCACCTGTGGCCACGCCGTGCTGGAAGTGGTTTCTTAGAAGCTACGGAGCATTCCTGGAGCACTGAGAGCTGCTGTGTATAATTGGGGCTGGCTGTAATTTGGGCTGGCTCATTTGCATGGCTGCCTGTGGAAGAAGGAAAACTCAGTGTGTGTCTTTGTGACAACCTTGCAATGGTGGATGGAGATGTCCTGCAAGCGCTGCGATCAGCCAGCAGCCTTTAGGGCCAGTTACACCAGTGGGTTCTTCCTGCACATCTCTGCTCGTGCTGCTGCCTCCTGAGTGTGAACTCAACTCCGCTGTGCTGCGCAGACCTGGGCTTGGTGAGACGTGCTTTTAGCCACGAGCTTTGCAGGAGGAAAGCTCTGCTCACACCTTGCTCGTTTGGTACCATGTCACAGAAGCTGCACTGGATGGTAACCAGGAGCAGTGTTTGCCATGCAGCCTCATTCTAGCTTACAAAACTGCAGTGAAGTGTTCAGCAGGAGCTGCCTTTCTGATGAACCCATAAGTTTCACTATAACTGGTGTGAGCTGCTTGCATGAATCATCTAGCAAAACGGGGCCTTTGTTTTTTAATGCTGCTTGGTAACTGTTGAGCTGGACGAGATTGAGATCTCAGAACTGCAGGACTTCAGACTTTCCAGCTTACCAACTGCAGAAGCCCTTTGTGAGCCTCTGCTGCACCCAGCCCATGTGAGCCCCTCTTAGTAGGGATGGCTTCAGTTTTCCCTCGTCCTCGGCTGCTCCTTGGAGTTCTGGCACGGTGTCGTAACACAAACTGAGTGTAAGGCCTCTGCTTATCATTCTGAAATCAGCTGCTGCTTATCTGCAAGAACGAGGTGGGATGGTCTAGCTAGAGGAAGCTTCTTGACTGACAAAACTCTCCCTGTGTATTCATATTGCTAACAGAACCATTAATTCAGCTGAGGCTCTCCAGCCATCCTCTCGCATTCAGCTTTTGAGGGTTTCTTTCTTACGTATCAGTAATGGAAAAGTTTCAGAAGAGGAAAAAAGCAACGTGCACGTGAGCAAGGAGAAGTCTATTAGAGTATTTATTATCCAACATTCCAGAACAAAGATACTCTCCCTAAAGTGCTTTTTTTTTTTTTTTAATACTTTGTGAGCAACTTGGACATTGGACTTGGCTTTCTGTGACCCTTTCAGACTTGTGCTGGGTTTGCTTTGGTAGGTCTCGAAAAAGACAACATTTACATTTGAGAGCCTTGGAGTGGGGAAAAAAGTCCAGGGAATCATCCACGCTAATCTTAGTCAAACAATTCAGCTACTGCAGTAGCTTCTCAGCACATCTTTCTCCACGTAGTGCAGAGAACAGCAGCACAGGCTTCGAGGCACACTTGACGTCTGTGCTTCTGCTGTTCCAAGAGGATTTGGTAGCATTTACAGGAAAGTTGCTGTTGTAGGAAACATGCCAGATAGTGCAGTGACACTTGGTGCTGTGCAGAGTGCAGTGGTATATGACTTACAGTTCTTTATACAGTATACCAGAGGCAACAGTGGGGCAGCTGAGCACTTTTTTATAAGCAGATTTTGTTGGACATTTTAAAGTCAGGTTAGTCTTGCTGAACCTTAAATGTTTCATAGTCTTCTGGAATGGTATCTAAGGAGATAAAAGTAAATACAGATTAGGAGTAGAAATGAAAAGCAGAATTAGGCTACTGCTTGATATTCCCTACTCCAACCATAAACTGACTTGTTCAAGCAAAATGGCAACAACTTCTTGTTTGACCTTCACACCAACTCACCGTTGCAGCGGTAGCGCAGGTTTGACCAAATAATGTTCTCTTGGGAGAAGCAGAAGACTCCCAGGCGTCCTCCTCGCATAGTTGTGTCAAGGACAACTCCAGTGTCTGCTACGACCTCGGGGCCTTCATAGAAGCGAGCTCTAGAGAGAACAGGCGTGTGGGACATGGAGACGAGATTGAGGCGCTCACAGAAATGGTTCCCCAGTCTCTGCCTCCTCTTTACCACAGAACTGCACTGGAGATGCTTGCTTTCCGTGCCCAACTTCTGCTCAGCCATGCAAAGGAGGCTGGGAACCCCTCACCTGATGTATCCAACCTGAGGCCGGTGTTGCAGGAACCAGCGGTACGACGTCTTGTCCTTCCAGCCGGAGTTGCGGGGGTCCTTCCACAGCAGCTTGACTTGGTCTGTGGTGTCCCCAGTGTGCCAGAGGGAGTTGCGCAGATACTCACCTGGGCCTGTTTTGGACTTCACTGCCTAACGTGGAGAAGAGTGGTGGAATGTGGATAAAGAGCTGCCCACAGCTGCTGCCCCACGGCGTGCATCAAAGCACAGCTAAGAAAGACCAAAATCCACTGCTGACTTCTTTTTCAGTGCTTTCTTTACCTTCAGCTGAATACCAGGTTCTGCGACTGCTCGGAAGGGGTTTGCCTGCCAGTATGTCTGCTCCATCTGCTTCCACATGACCACGTAGAAGCTGGAACTGTCCTGGTAGCCAAATATGAAGCCAGCATAATCGTCATCTGTGGCAGTGTTGACGTGGAATGTGCCCTCAAAGTCCACTCCATTGAATGCTGTGTAACCTGCAGTTGGTAGGAAAGCAAAATCTCTGCGTTCTGAGGTAAAACATCGACCCGTTTCTCCCCAGATTCAGATGGGGGTGGTAGACTTTACTAAGCTAAATCTGGAGACTCTGCTTACTGCAAACAATATTTTCCAGGATACATGGGATCATTATGCACCATCTGAAATAGTTTTAAAAGCTGTGCTGTGAAGTGCACAATAATTCTTTAATAGGACAAAAATAAGTGCCTCACCTACAGCCAAGCCAGGATCGCTGTTCATGGTTTGGACAATTTCCATGCCCTGTGAAAGATGAAGGTTGTCTAATTAGCGTCTCCAACCCTCTTGTTAAATGAGCACAGAGGTACACCTCTATCTACACCCAGAGGTAAGCCTCTATCTACAACCAGGGCATTACTGAACAGAGGCATCAGGCCTGCATGCTTTTAATGAAAACTGCATCCAATTTTGTACAGGCTTGCTACCACCACACCTGCTGCCCAGTTCTGGAGCAGTGTCCTACCTGGTTAAGGACAATCCAGTTGGGGTCAATCTGTGCATCACCCTCAGGGTCCAGCACGACTGTCTGGAAAGCCCTGAAGTCAGTTAGCGTCACTTCTGCGTTCTCTGGGCACACATCAATTCTGTCAATCACCATGTCTCTGTCAAAGTCCTCTTCACAAAGATTTCCCACACCATCACCTGAGAGACAACAGAATAAGCAAGCTTTCAATTTCCCCTACCCTTTGCACCTAAGTTTTACTCAGCTAGCTTTTGGCTGGCACAGCTGAAGGAAGACATGTCTATACAAGGATAAGAGATTTCAGAGCGTGGCTGCGCTCCTCCTTTTTGTCAGCATGGAAGAAACCCTGACACCACCTCCTGCTTGTAGGAAAGCTGTGAAGAGGAGCAGCACCTCACACCGTAGGTACTTCTGGAAGAGAACTTTTCCCAACTATCATTCTGATGTCAGTGTTATTGGCGATTTGAACATGATGTAGAACTGTCTGCAGTCAGTACTGGGGAGGTCTTACTTCCTGAAGGTCAAGCTCCTACATATCAGCCTCTAGGAAAGGAGAACCCTGCAGCTGATGTGATTACGTTTCCCTTACCATCCGAATCTTCTTGGCCAGGGTTAGGGACAAGCCGACAGTTGTCAGGGCCTGGAGGCTTCTCATCTGGAATCCCATCATTGTCATCATCATCATCACATTCATCTCCTAGTCCGTCATTGTCTGTGTCCACCTGGGAGCTGTTAGGCACTGAGGGGCAGTTATCTCTTGTGTCTTGGTGGCCATCGCCATCGCTGGGGAAGAAAATGCATTATACAGCTAAAGAGCTTCCACTTACTTTGTTTTCCCCCAGAAGCTTGCATGCCCTTTCTAGCAGCTGGGATCCTCTACAGGAACAGGGGCAGTTGGTGATTTGGCCTTTTAATGTCTTGAGCTATTAGTTGCACAAACAAATAGATCAGAAATATTCCAGCTGTAGTCCATGAACAAATTTGTGGGGGCAGCTAATGAAAAGCAAGCAGCTGTCAGCAAGCTCACAGCTGCCAGGCCTTGGGCTTGGTACTTCCAGGAGCAAGTTTTCTGAAGTTAGAAGGAAATTCCACCTCCCTTGTTTGAATAAAAAGACACAAATTAAGGCCAAGCTGACTTGTTGTGTTTATTGATGCATGCCTTCCATGCCTGTGTCCCCAAAATTCCATACAACTCAAGTACAATATTTGCTGTAAGATCTCACCTGTCCTGGTTGGTGTCACAGACATCTCCCACGAGATCATGATCAGTATCTTTCTGGGGAAATAAAGCGAGAATCATTTAAACATGGGTCAGTGGGAGAATTGGGCTTTAAAGGAGAAAGAAGAGAGGTGTTGGCATTGTTGTTCAGATTAGAAACGGAGCTCACAACAGTGGGAGAGTTCCTACACCTTGTCCTGATGAATCTGAGTGTCTGTCTTTCCAAACCTACTTCAGGCAGATGGTGTGAGCACTGTCTGGAGTGAGAGAAAGCTGTAACACTGCAAAAGTGGAAGTGCTTCCTTACCTGGTCTGGGTTACTGAGTGTCGGGCAGCTGTCGCACATATCTCCTACTCCATCACCATCAGTGTCTTTTTGATCAGGGTTAGGAACTCTTCTACAGTTGTCTGTTGGATTTTTGATTCCTGTAAAACATGCAGAGAATCCATCAAGCCAATATTCCAGTACATGCAGCAAGATCTCTCTGGGATGTAAGAGGTGACAAATGTCGAGGGCGGCTGGATCTGTGCAATCAGGCAACGGTTTGGACTCGATGGAGGAAGGCCAACAGCAGCAGCAGCTGACCTTAAAATGTACTGCAGACTGCATCCTCACAGACACTAAACATGCTGCTGTCCATACAGGAACCTGAGAGGAAATGTCCCTAACTGCATCCTGAGGAAGAGCTGAAGAACTGAGGAATGCAACTCCAACCTGGAGCTGTGCAGGAATGAGCGGCCAGGAGGGTGATGATGAAGCCGTCTGCGGTTCCCTAAACTATGACAGATTCTCTTTTCTCTAAACTAGACGTCTACATAATTAAAGAACAAGTCCAAGTTAACCTTGGCTATTTGACATGGAAGATTCAGACGGTGTCTTTTGAAGGCCTGAGACAGGAAAGGAACGACCTAATTGGTAAGCTGCATGACTTCACTTCCCACTTCCCTGCATCTACCTACTACACCAGCAGATCATGCCAGCTGGGAGCTACTTGGCAGGAAGTAGCGAGACCCAAACAGCACTAGATGCACTGGAAATAATCTGTAAATAAATATGTATGTTTCAGGCCAGCAGCCATTGTGATTTTTGGCTTTTGAAAGCAGGCTTTGTGCAAATACAGCATCACTAGCTCACAGACTGCTCCCGAAGGCAGCCAGTGGTGGTGTTTTTTCTCCCAGAACGCAGCCCTGACACACACTGCACTGAGGCAGCAGCTTCTAACAACTTGGATAGCCCTACACTTCTTCACAAGTTGAAATCATAGCACAAAGTACTGTCCTTGTCCAGGCTGACATCAGTTTGTGTCGTTCATCTTTCTGAAGCCTGAAACAAGTTTGGCTTTAACTGCATACAATAAAAGTGCTATGAAAAATTGTTAGCATCATCCTGAAGACAGAACTTTATCCTTACGAGAACTGAACTCTGAAGGATACTGGCTTGACTGCTCATCTGGACATTTTAAAAACAGAAGCGTCCTTCATGCCAGCAGATAGAAGTTCTCTAAGCCTCTGAGTGCTGGTACCTGTTACGAGGATCTACAGCTTCATGCTGACCAGCTGTCTTGTTCTGATATCGGTACAGCTGCAGCTGCTCTTACCATCTCCATCTATGTCATCGTCACACTCATCTCCTTTCCCATCGCCATCAATGTCCCGTTGGTCATCGTTCTTCACTTGGCGACAGTTGTCACAGGCATCCCCAAAGTTATCCTTGTCTGCATTGCGCTGGTCTGCATTGCGGGTGTACACGCAGTTGTCCTGCAGGAGAGGGGGATTTGCTGAGGGCTCTCTGTGTTCACATTAAAGCTGCAGGCAATTTGCTCTGCAGGACCTCTCTCAGTGTATTTGGGTATGACAGAATAAGCTGTAGAATTCAAACCTCGGCATTTAATATCCCATCTCCATCAGCATCATCGTCACAGGCATCTCCAATTCCGTCCCTGTCTGCATCCTCCTGGCCAGAGTTGGGGACAGTCATGCAGTTATCCTGAAAGGAAAGGAAGGATGAAGCGGCAGGGCAGGCAGCCAAGCTGTGCATGCCATGGAACCTTTCTGAGTTCTGCACGCTGAGCAGGATTTCAACAGCATCAAAGGCAGGGTGAGGCCTGCCCTCAAATAGGAATCAGCCACTTCTGGCTCAGCGCTCCCATGATGGACTGTTTCTAACTAAATGTGTGAGAACTGCACCTCACCTTGCGGCACTTCTTGTCAGAGCAGCGCAGCTTTTCATCAGGGACTCCATCAATGTCTGTATCCTTCCCACAGATGTAGCCATTCCCTGCCCACCCCACAAGGCACTGGAAGAGAGCAGATAAATGAAGCGAGGCTGCTGGTGAGTCCCCTGGTAGGGGTAATGCTTCCACAACTGAAGGCTTTGCATGAGAACCAGCAGAACACACTGCAAAGCCAGATACACAATGCTACAGGTGAAATGTCGCCTGAAAGACACACTTCAGCTGAAAATGGCGTTTTCAAGTAATTCAAATACAACTTCTCTGTTTGTTTCTAAGATCATACGGACAGATGCATCAGCAGAACTTTGGATCAGGAGATGGAATGGTTTGTGTGCTTTTTCAGCTGCGAGTAATGCTCCAAGACTTAAGATTTATAGCGCTTAAAACAATTCAAAACAAAAACAAAATAAAAACAGCAAACAAACCCAAACTAACAGCACAGAGAATCTGAGGTGTCGGGAGCAGCGCACACCCCTGAGGTCACCCAGAGAGATCGCCACAGCCCAGGTGTCAGCAGGGAGCACTGGGAGCCGACAAGGCAATGCTCTCCAGGAGAGGGCAGTGGCAGACCCGGGAGAGCGAGCACAGCGCAGGAGAAACGGCAGCGAGCGGATCGCAAGGCAGGGAGGCTCGGCCTTACCGCGCAGGAGATGGAGCCGTCCCGCTCCACGATGCACTGTGCTTTCTCGTGGCACGGGCTGACTTCGCCGTTAGGGCAGAGTCTCCCTGTCTGGCTCTTGCAGCCGGTGATTTGATCCCCAACAAAGCCAGGTTTACAAGCTCCGCACTTGTAGGATCCCTGCAGGAAAAAGTAATAGGGAATTAACTGTGAGTCTGGGCAAACTTCTCCTGTAACCTCTCCTCAGGTGCTGGATTGCCACAGTAACAGAGGCCCCAGAACCCAGGGAAGGGGGATTTCTGTAAGGCTTTTCAGTAGTACTTACCCGTGTGTTGATACAGATAGAATTCGGGACGCAATTTCTGGCAGCACCTGTCTCACATTCATTGATGTCAGTGCAAACCTACCCAGGAAGAACAAAATAGACATTAAATTCACTCTTCAACAGGTATGATGGTCAGATTGCAGGATGATTGCAGAAACAAAGCTCCCAGCACGCCTTACTGGCACTGAGAGCTCAGAGTTTTCCTTGAGACAAGATTGAGCCAAGTCCCAGAAACATTCCTGACCCCAAGCAAGGTGTCCAACCTCTAAGGGGTCACCAGAGATTTTAGCCTGATGAAATAGCTTAGCTCTGAGCTGAGCTGTCAGCATATCTGCTCACTGTAAAAGGATAGAAGAGAGTAAGTGGAGCAAGAAGGTCAAAGACCGTGTCCTGTGTCCAGCTAGCAGCTCTCTAAATAACACAAGCTACAAGCCGTTCTTGCTTTTGTCAGTATGTTCTTATATACATGGTAGGACTAGGTGTTAGCTTTCCTTTGTTGTTTGAGTTTTAATCTGACAGGATCTGTCCATACAAGGAGCTGGGTACCCACCAGCTGCATCAAATCCCTCAAAACATGGGGGATTCCTCAGGCTGGATTCACAGCCTCACACCTGTCACAGACGTGGCATTCTGACCAGCATCAATTCGGCAGCACTGGGATCTAAGAGCGGGGTGCTTTGCTGCTGATGTGCTCCGATGGCCTTGGCAACTCTTCCCTGTCACTGCATCAACCTTACCACCAGTATGACACAGCTACCTTGTAGTTCCCTCCAATTTCTCTGAGGGCTCCAGGACCCTTGAATTAATTACATAACAGAGGGGAAAGAGTGGATGGTTTCTGAAGGAGGAGTTTCTGTGCCTTACCTGTTTGTTGGCCCTGGCATAAGCTAGTCCAACTCCTTCGACCGTTTGCCCAGTGAAGCCAGGAGGGCAAGGATCACAGCGGAAGCCAGGAGCAGTGTTAATGCACTGGACCTTTGGGAAGCAGGGGTTTGCACTGCACTGTAAACAAGAAGGAAGTCGTACAGAACTGTGAGGCAGGCTCGCTCAGGGCCAGTTGTGAAGGCAGTTCCCAAAGCCGGCCTTGCTGGGTAAGATCCAGCTATTGTGCTTTTATTTTCTAAGAACGAAACAAAAATGCATAGAAGTTGCTGGCTTTCCTTACAAGTGGAAAATGCAGCTTCCCAGCCTCAGTTGTTCATTTCTCAGTATGTGCAGACAAGTAAAACAAATAAAATCTCAAGACTAATTCTTTGTAGGTGACATCAATTGCCCAGGCAAAGTGCTGGCTTCGCTTCACACTCTTCTTCCTGGCAGTCTCTGAATCCAGTGAACTGGGTAATTTCTTAAACTGCCTTTGAAAAACAACAACAGTTGTTTGTTTACTACTCTGGGAAGCAATTATGCTTCCAAAGCTGATATTGCTGCCTGCTTTATTCCTCCAACACGTTATTATTTTCACTGAATTCTTATGCTCTGTGCTAGCAGATGCTTTCCATTGATACAGCACTTTCCACATTTTGGTGGCTAACAGATTATCATCAGCCTCAAAATGTCCTGTGAACCTTCTTAGCTTCAGCAGGTTTTTAAACTGCTATAAATGCCACAGAGGTGGTATGGCTTTGTAAGATGGACTAACAGTGGAGAATGAGACTACGATTTGGGAACCACAGAACTAAGGAATCTTTTGGAGACAGAAAATGAATGACTGAGTAAAGCTTTGAATACAGACAAAATAAACATGATTAAATACCACACTGAATGTAAAAGAAGAAAAAAGTGAAACAATATCTGCCTAGCAAGGTTTAATTTCAAGGCAGAAATGAAGCATTACATGTGGTGTGCTAAGATTTACTGTATAAAGGAGTATTTGGATAGCATTTGATTCTGCTCCACACATAATAAATCTTATCTCTAACAACTCATCAGCCACTAGCTCAAAAGATTTTAAGGCCAAAGGGGATTTTTTTAGTATTCCAAAATCACCTTTCTGCAACCAAAAGATTTATTTTATTGGAGCCTGTCTTCTTTAGAAATAAATGCTTTGCTGTACTGGATATAAAATCAACATGGACACAGACTGAGGCAGGGTGAGGAACAGACTTTGTTCCACTGAAATGATGTTTCTGCTGAACTGCAGCTCCTAGGGGAATTGCAAGGCTTTCCTCTGCAGCCACAAGATGAACTCGCAGCACTTCAAGAACAGCGAGGCCACTTTGTGACTGCCAGCCCATCCTCCTTGTTTCTTACCTCATTGATATCTGTGCACTGGGACCCATTCCCTGAGTAACCTGGGGGACAGGGTCCGCAGCGGAAGCCAGTGCTGGTCTCAGTGCAGGGCACTCCAGGGAAGCAGGGGTTTGGGACACATCTGTTAAACTGTGTCACAGTGATGAGAGGGCCTGTCGCTTCAGTGTGTATGCCTAGGGGACAAAAGCAAGATGAAGGAAGGCGTTATCTTTGCCAGACCCTATCCAAAGCTGGTCCTGTTGTCTCAGGAGATTTCAGTGTGTCTCATCCACAGGACGTTTCCTTGTAGCTTTTTAAGAGTTAAGCAGCTGCAGCTCTGCTTTGCAAACAGAGAAAAAGGAAGCCAGAAGCAGCAGCTGGACTGATCTCTGAGTCAGAGCAGACCAAAATAAATGAATTAATCCAGAAGTCTTCCCTCCTATTCCAAAACTCCTGTTGTGCTGCCCTCCTTTTCGTGTAATGCCTTTGCTTTTGGAGTTCCACAGAGAACAGTTCTCTCCCCGGTTCCTCTGCATCTACATCCCACTGGAAGCACAGACCCAGACACCTGGCTGAAGCACAACCCACACAGCACAGGCTGAAGTCTGGGAAGTGCTGCAGAGGGCTGGAAGCCAAAACTTCACTGAAGACTAACTCAGGACTGTGAATAAACTTTCTAGAAGCTAGAGTTGTCACTGATCTCCCACATGCACTGCCCTAGGGGACTTCTTCCTTCTGCTTTCTCTGGCCTAATTGCCTGGTTTTAAAAATCTGAAACAAACAAACAGAAAACCCAACACTCTATATTAGCACCAATAAAATCTTCACTAAAACAGAGGCTTTCTCTCTTAATGCTGCTCTTTCTGAGAAACAATAAGAGAAGCACATATAACTGCTGTGAGCCACATCATTCAATGCACGGTGAAAAGCAGCTCCAATTCTACCACAAGAAGTATAGGGAAGAACACACAAACAGCACAAACCGAGTGGGGAAGTCAGAGATCAGGTAACAGAGAGAAAGTTCAAGACAGCTTTATGAGTGAGTTACTAAAACAATTGGTGTGGATGAATACATTTCTGCACTACAGGTCCCAGAAGCTTTGGCTAATCTCTTTTCCAGCAAAAGCACAATCTCTCCAAATGGAGAAACAGTTCTTGCTCCGCCCTTCAAATGTACTGGCAAATAACAGAGCATCTCCACGAACCGTGCTTTCTGCAAGTCAGATCGATTGGAAGCAAGTTCCAGTCCAGAAAAACCATTTAGCGAGGAGCAGAGGGCAAGATGTACATGGGAGAATTTATGACCCTGTTTCCTGAATCCTCTGTGAACACCCTTTTTGCTTGGAAGGTGACAACATCAGATGGAACGAGTAGCAGAGCAGTGCCTCCTGGGGGTGATGTTCTCTTCCATGCTCAGCTCAAGAGTAGCCAGCTGTGTCCCGCAGGACAGCCGGTGTGCATTCCCAGGCAATCCTAACACAGGCCATGGGCTGGGCTATAAGAAATGGGGTCGGGCAGCTTTCTGAACACAGCTACCCTGAGAAGCACAGCACTGCATGTCACAGAACCGTTAATAAAGTTTATTTTAGAAACGGTGGACGTGAGCAAACGCAGAAGATTTGCTGGAAAGATATGAGATTTTTCATGCTGCTTCTGCACTCCATGCTCAGCAAAGGGGTAATAACTGCAATTGCCACTGAACCGTGAGATCAGCACGCAACGCTGCTCCATGTGTGCAGAATGCCATGGGGGAAAAAAAGCATCACTCACACCAAGAATTACTCTCTGACACTCGGGTGGCTGTGAAACAAGCCAATTCCTTAGGGCAGGTGGTCACATATGGCGTTTTACTACTTGTTTGGACACAAAGGTATGAAGCACATGGAGGAAACAGCTGAATATAGGGCTCAACTCAGTAACTCACCACAGGCATCACACTCCATGACTGTGTTCTTCAGGAATGTTATCTCCTTAATCTGGAAGAAAACAAGAATCACCACTTGGCCAAAGGCTGAGTTTTGCTGCCACGCAAGCTAATGGTCCCACTGTCAGAAAACAGGGTGTCTGAGAGTGCACAGCTACTTACAAACAAATTAATTCTTACCCCTAAGTCTATGCTGTAGACATTGTGGAAGCTGAGGTGGCTTGTTCTCCCTACTGGAGTATTCCTACAGGCTAGCTAGATAAAACTGTCCTATTACAGATGCCGGAAACACTCAAAACACACAAAGAAGTGCCATGGACAGAAAGGAATCTACTTCACTTGTGTCTTCTCTAGAAAATCTGAATTAACAGTTCTAGAGAGGTGTGCATCATTTAGGATTAGAGGGAATGGCCTCAAGTTGTGCCAGGGGAGATTCATGTTGGATGTTAGGAAAAATTTCTTCTCCAAAAGAGTGGTCAGGCTCTGGAATGGGCTTCCCAAGGAATTGGTTGAGTCACCATCCCTGGAAGTGTTCAAGATGTGGTAATGAGGGACACGTTTTAATGGGGAAATATTGGTGGTAGGTAGACAGTTGGACTGGGTGATCTTGGAGGTCTTTCCCAACCTTAGTGATTCTGTGACTCTGTGATCTGCAGCTCAGACACTGTATAGACAAAGTCAGGGAAAGGATCTCCTGTGTGCCACTTTTATAAAACACAGGTCGCCTCTGACCTCATTTATACCATTTTTTGGTATAGAGACATTTTGAACCTATTCACAAGGGCTCCTTATTCCAGACTTCCTCTGTTCTCCTCTAGCCTCCTATTCCTTCAAGCTTTCTTCAACAAAGAGATTATCTGTCGCATTGGCAGTGAAAAGATGCTGTTGGAATTTGGGACAGGCAAAAATAAGCTAAAATGTTCACGACTGTAGCATCTTAGACAGAAACCTTAGCAGGCTTCTTTCCTGAAAAAGCCTTATTGGCTTTTGACAGCCAATGCTCAGGCACAGTGTGTGACCACCCCTACATGCCCTATGGACTTCGTGTTTCCACTATTAAAGACGTTTCACTTTGTACTTGGATAAAATCATCTGGTCGTGTCTCTCTGCCAGCTTCCACTGGCAGCAAGATTTCATTCTATGTTCGATTCTCTCTTTCCTCCAACGTGGTCAGGGTATTTTGAACAGTTAATGCAGAGGTATGGCTAACCCAGATCCCCAGAATGTGTCCCATTAGAGTGGGTGACAGAATGCAGAGGGGAGATGTGGGGGAGCTGCTCATGAATATCAGAGGTTCCTTTGTGCTGAGAACTCTTCAGCCTTTGGCTCAGGAGATGAGACCTGGGCTTTCATTATTACGTCTTTTGCTGTCCTGACTGCCAGCATCTCTAGATGATGAATCAAGAAAAAGTGAGTTTTAGAAAATCTTTGCACAAATTAAGACGTTACGAAGTGCCTCCTCCTGGCTTCCCAGTGACACGTGTCAGTTTGTCTTCTCAGGAAGAGTTTGCTTGAAAGTGCCATTAAAAAAAGCCCATGGATTAAAAAAAAAAAAGTAGGTGGCAAGAGTGAGAGAAAGAACAAATAGAAAATCTATATGGAGTGTAAGCACTAAGCTGGAAGGGAACACTGGAAATCATTGCTCCAGGCTGCCAGGAACCATGTCTGACCTGATTCCTAGTAAACACTGGGTATTTATGCAGAAGCCTGAAATTTGAGAGTAACTCAATGCAACAGATGTTTTTGCAGATTACAGGCCGCCCAGTTTGCACTGGCACACAGGCCTGTCTGCCATTCCAATTAGCTGGCAGGCCAAAGCTGCTGCCCTCAGCTCCCAGAATGGATAAAGGGAGAACGGAACCTTTTTCTATACCTAAAAGAGTTGAGCAGACAAACCACCATCTCCTCGTAAAAAGGGGAAAGGATCTAAGCACCCAAGAAGTTCCAAATTCCCTAAGAAAATACCAGAGCCAGAAAGGCTTAGGATTAAAACAACAAGAGGAAAGTGAATACAGGGCTTGTTTAGACTCCATATAATTTTCCTTTCCAGGACCCTAACGGACAGCTGAAAGGTCTCTTCCACCTTCCAACTTTGGACAGTACTGATTTCAAGTGCCCACAAAACCAAGGAAAAACTGACTTGTTTTTCCAGTCAAATACACTTCTACTGTGTCTCTTTTTTTTTTTTTTTTAAGAGCTCATTCTCTGCATACACTGCCTGTCAGCAGACAGAGTTCCAAGCAGCAGAATCAGATGAATCTACTTTTTCTCAGAACAACAGAACTAATTGTGAGACCACCTCTTGACCCTGTTGTTCAGAGCAATAATTCTGTCACCCAACAGGGCCTCCCCGTCCCAGAACTCAGCACTGAAGGCAGAAGATTCAGTGACTGATCTTGAGCACCAAACCAGGATCAGATCCCTTCCTCACTTACCTGCTGTTTCAACAAGTCTCGAACTTCCATTAACACACGGTTAGTTTCTCTCATCTCTTCCAGCATTTCAGGCCCAACTTCAATTCCTACCAAGACACAATGGTTGGGAAAAACACAGAAGAGCTGTTAGCAGTGCAAATCAACCGATATCGTGAACTTATATTTAATATTAAAGACACAGAACCCTCGACACCAGTTTCTCCCAGTTCCTAACTGGAGGCTTGCTTGGAAGTAATAAAGACTTGCACACAAGCAAGGATTTGCTCTTGGTGGTGATAATCAGCCAAGCTTGTCACTCAGGTAACAGCTACCTCTCAGCAAACAAATTGTCCTGGCAGCCAAGTTGTGGTAGCTGTTAATCTGGCGTCGTCTGAGCAGTTCACACATTGGAAGCCTTTGCTGCCAAAAGAAGCAAATTAATAATTCAGTGCTGTGAAAGTTACTCTGAAGGGCACAGGTAAATCAAAGCTCTTTGCTGAGTCTATCCCAAATGTGCTGCCAAGCACCGAATGTGGAAAACTAGCACCTCAGCTGTTACATTGCCTGTTCTGGAGGCTCAGACTTCTTGCTGCACAAAGCTGGGTTCATTTTGGGTAGTTTCAGATTGCTCTGCAGTGGCTTTGGGACACAAAAGGTACATCTGCACCCATGTGTGAGTTTTCCTTCTCAGATAATAGATTGTAGACTTGCCTCATCTACTGAGGCATGCTAAACATCCAGTCCACGCTCTTCATCTTAGCTCTGAAAGAATGAATGGAAGTTGCTTACTGTTTCTAAAAATACATATGAAAATATGAATATTTAAAAACAACTGGACAGAAAGTTCAACTCCAGCATTCTCCTGACTGCCATGAGAAAGTACAGCCTTGTTTCTCAAAGCTTTCCTAGATTAATGAATCTACTAACAGATGTCACACCTTCCCTACAGTGCAAGCAAATCTTTATGAAGACAGGAATAGCAGTGTCTTCTACCAAACACGAGGCAAACAAGCAGGGGAAAAGTAGCTGCAGTTGGGGTCTGCTTCTTCCAGGCATGAAGACTGTGCCAGCACCAGAGGCAGAGTGACAGCCCTGCTGCTGAGCACAACTCAGGTGATACATGAGCCTGAAAGCCTCGTGGGTTTCCCCGCACAGAACCAAGAGGACTTGAGGAATATTTGTACCTTCTCCAGTACTTTTTGGTTTGGGAACTAAATAGAAAGCACTGCAAATTCTAAGATAGAGTGAATGAAAATGACATTCCTTATTTTACTGAAAACAAGGAGCTTGCACATGGTTTGAACTTCAAAAAGGAGTTTTGAATAAGCTCTATATCAAGACTTCAGGCAGCTTTGTTATTTTTGTTATGGAAGAATTTTCCATTCCTAATAGCAAGATATATCTCAAAATTAGGCTTTTTTTTAATGTGTTTTAAGTTTCAAATTCATAATAATGAGTCAGCCACTCAGGAGCAATTCCCAAACTAAATCTATACACTTGCAGACATTTCTGTTACGATGCACCTTTCTCTATGGGCTCATTCTCTTTCCACCAGCATGCATTTGATTCTCTTGGTACAGTTCTTGATGCTGAACGTCCCCTAACAGGCTGTTGAGAGAAGTGGAACTTCTGTAATGAATTAAGCTGAAGTAAGCATGGCTAAGTTCCTAGAAATTAGGACTACTCTAAGCTCTAGATGCACAAGCAGAGAGAATATCCAAGGCTCCTGCTACAGAACATCCTGCGTGAGCTTTTTTCTTAATCACATGCAACACAGATTAATATAAATTGTCTCTTGTAGGTCATTACAGAACACAACGTTGCCATTTGCCCCAAGATAAATGCTTTTCTTAAAAATACATCACTAATTAGGCAGCAAAGGGAGGAAAATCTAAGACTGAACATTTACAGAGTTCGGCTTCAAGTTTCATGCAGGACTACAAAATCCCTAAGCACAGCTTTCAGGCTTCAGCAGATGTAGCTGAAAAGTTATCTTCTTGCTCATCCCCTGCTGCAAAACAGAATATTGAGAGCAGCCTAGAAAACAGAGTCCAGAAAATATAGAGAAAAATCAGAATTTCTTACCTGCTCTTCTCTGCTGACATGATGAAAAAGGACAGGAGAGGCAGAGGAGAAAAACAAAGGCTAGAGCTGAAATCATCTTTGAATCTCCACGCAGTGTGGATGTATGAGCTTCTCTTGCAACTACTTTTTAACCTGCAGGTTTGCCTCTGCTCCCCATTAGTATCTGTGGTTTCCTATTTATGAAGTTGCATTCCTTCCTCTGAAGTTCTTATTCTCTGATGCTGGACGACGGGTGGACGTCATTTCTGGCTGCTAGTCCACAGAGAATGTTACAAAAGTAAACAATATGAGAAACTCATCAGGAGAGTAGTTTGATTTTTTTTTTTAGATCGGCTTGCACCAAAATAGGTCAGAAAATTCCAGAATTAAATGGATTTTTTTTGGACCAAGGTTTTTATTTCTTCTTCATGGACACAGGATAGACGGATGATTCATATCCCTAAACCTCACAGATTTTCCTTCTAAAACTACTCACAAGATCACAAAAGCTATGAGACATCTGGACCCCAGTGGAGTTTCAGAAAGGGCTCTCAGAACGCCCCAAGGCAGCTCTACCACTCACACTTGGGGTAGAATTACTGAGTCATCTTCCAGTTCCAAAGAGGGGCTATCGCACCATTTTCAGTAAGGGATCTGGCGAATGGACCGGTCCTTAGAGGCTGACATTTTCATTCCCCCCCTACCCAGGCTTGTCTAAAAGGATGCAGTGCAGAGGTGACAGCATGAAAGGAAGGGAGACTGTGCTGCTTCTTGTCTGTGAAAGAATGAGCCTCAGTCCAGCAGTTTCCCCTCAGTCAGTCTAAATCCAGCACTTTGCACCAGAGGACACAGAGCAGATGGAGAAATCCGTCCAGGGCAGCCAAAGAAAATTCGCCCCCCCCAAAATCTTAAAGCTATTGCATGAAGGAAACTGCAAGTTAAACCATGGCCTGTCAAAAAGGTGAGTCTGTGGAGCAGTGAAATTCTTGATCACACATTCTCACTGTCTGATTATGAAATCTATTAGTGTGCTGATCATCCCAAATCCTTCGGGACACCACAGACAGGAAAGCCCCAGAAAACAGTAATTCAGTCTTTAAAGTGTTATAGAAGCAGAATATTTGGATATTGACAGAATTGACAGAAGGCTTCTGTCCTCATTTTGGCCTCAGACCTCCCATATTCAGGAAAAAGTTCCCATCCCTGTGGCTATGCACAATTCTTGAAGGTAACCGTGCAGTCCTGCAGGCACTGCTGAGCACGCATGTTCAGCACAGTGTGCAGACAAGTGTTACTTTTATATTACAGGAGTGCTGCAGCAGACAGATTTTACATTTTCTCACCAAGTAAATTTATACTAAACGTTAAGTTAGTTTGCCTACCTTACCTAGGTGGCATTTCCATGATTCTTCTTGTCTGGAACATGTCACCTCATGTTATGCACAGCAAGTGACTTCTGGTTGTGAATCCAAAGATCAAATCGACCATGGAGGTTTATTTCTTGTGGCAAGTGGGGGAAAAAAAGGAACCATTTAATACAAGGCACATAAAATACGAATACATTCTCTGCTATCCAAATGGAGCATTACCTGATGGTATCAAGACATAGAACCAAATAAACCTACATTCAAAAAGCCTTAAACTCAGACACCTAATAAAGATGTTGCTTGAAAGCCCATTATCTAAATAACTGGATACTTCTATGTTTCTAAGCCTTCAGAGGCCAAAAGAAGGAAACCATTTTTTCAGCAGAGGCATGGGCTGCCTAGAAACAACCATTTTTGAGGCCATGTGAAGCTAGCTTGTAAAACAGCGTGACCCCCAGCCAACAAGGGAGCAGTGCTTGCGTCCAGAAAGAGCAATGTGTCAAGAGGAGACATGATTCTCCTGCACAGAGCTCAGCCTTTTGCTGAACACTTTCAGCTGCTCAGAATCACAAACCCTGTTGCAATACTATAAACTGGTGATCACGTTTTGTCTAAAATTCACAAGTTCTTAAGTTATGCCCATTATTCAGCATTCAAACTAACTCAAGAATGCAGAGAAGTTAGACTATTTCCTTTGGAAATTCAAATAATTGGCAGAAAAAGAAGAAAGCTCCCAAACTCTTCAAGTCACCCTGA
Source organism: Centrocercus urophasianus (assembly GCF_019232065.1). Classification (NCBI taxonomy): domain Eukaryota; kingdom Metazoa; phylum Chordata; class Aves; order Galliformes; family Phasianidae; genus Centrocercus; species Centrocercus urophasianus. Next base: position 351,749 of record NW_024885133.1, on the reverse strand, counting down.
AGGATGAGTGGTAAGCAGAGAACCTCACTCTTTCAAATACATTGTATGGACAAGCTGCAAGACAAAGGATTTAAAACATTACAGGCTACCAGCAGAGACGCTGGCTCGCTTCATAGGGAGGCAAAGGAGAACTTAGGTGACATGGACAATCTGCAAGCTCATCACCATCTGTTTTCCCTTCCAAAAGTCACTTATAATTAATTTATTAGTGGAGGCTGGAGATCAAACTGAACACATGAAGCATGTTACCTCTACATGTCTGCTGATACGTGACAGCACAAGACAGAAACTGCTGGTATTTAGAAGCTGCAAGTCCTCAAACTCAGTGATGTCAGGAATATTCACTGCTCAGAAATGACATCAGTTTTCCTCAGCAACAACTGGTGTGGGACAGGATGCTGACAAAATAGTGCTTACTGATCACTTACTCCAAATGAACTGAACCAAGGCCTATTATATTTACACTGTGCTAATTATAAATGATGTCTTCTGCATATGCAGGCAGCCATCAGTGTATCTTTATGTTCTAGAAACCTGAAGTCACTTCTCTTTATTCTGCAACAGATTCTGGGACCTTTTCATTGATGGTGATAAAATAACTGCACAGAGAAAAACGCAGCTCATTTCTTCACAGCTTTCTGAAGTTGACCAAGACTTGGTGTCTCCACAAAATGAGGTCATTCCTACCCTTATTTTCCTTGGACTCATTCTTCATCTTTCTATATTCGGATCTAAGGGCCAGAAATCCCATAAATCATTGCTGTAATGCTGCTTCAACACACAACAGTAGGTCAGAAAGCGTTCAGTCATGACGTGATTCATTCTGGGTACCTGCTCCTGTGTAAAAGGGCAAGTTGAAGAGTGGATGATGTACTTGAACTTATTATTATTATCTGATGGGGAAACATCTTCCAGGTTTGTCAATAGCATGGTTTTTTTTAAGTATTACTGATAAAAATAAATCAATAACACTGAGCAGTAGATAGTGTTTATGTGGGCTTTGGCATAACTATTTTTGCACTCTGTGCAGTGCCAAGTTAGTTACACCTTTTTCCCCTGACTGGAGTTGACATCACAAATGAGCTAGCACACAAACAAACAACAAGAAGAAAAGCTCCTGCTAGTTAAAAGTTTAAATATTTTCCATCTCTGTGTTTTTAACTAAAGTTTGCCAGGCAAAGAACAAAAGTCAGAAGGAAAAAGTTATTTTTCAGTCTTAAGGTCAAGTTCTAAAAATAAGTGAAAAACACCTCCAGTCTCCAAAGTAGTATGCTAAGTGTTTTACAGTTATTCTTATATATTTATGGCCATAAGAAACAAAATCATTCTAGAAGATAACCAGTAAGGATTTTAAAATATTTTCCACCTTCTCTCCCAAAGGGGATCAGTAGTATCTATGGCATTCTTGAGTCAGATTTCTCTGCCTTGTTCTTAAAAGCCTCCAGTGATAGAAGCTCCACAACCAGCTCAGGAAGCCTTCCAATGCTTTATATTCCCACTGCTAGAAAATGTTTCCAAGGGATGCTCTTTAGGCCCACTGTTTTTCTTAGTGTGCACACAGAGCAGATCAGTACCTTCTTTAAAGCATTATATATGAGAAGACATGCATTTCAATTCAGTAGTTTTACATGAGCCTGGTAATGCTCACGCATTAAAGCTAGGTTTCCAGCTTTCATACATCCACTGTAAAAGGTGGAGATAAAAACTGGTCACAGTCATTGCAGACTGTCAACTGTGAGGCTTGAAGTCTGAACTAAATCATAGTCAGTCATAATTTTTATTAAATGCCACCACAAGTAAAACTGTCAATGTCATGGAAGATGCATTCTCTGTTCTGGTGGACTATGAGACAACAAATGGAGTTGAACCAAGCTGACACATGCACTCAACGCTCACTTCCATTTCACTCACGTGCAGATCAGTAATAAGCCCAATACATTGGAACTTCTCAGCATCTCCTCATTCTGAATGCCATGGATGAACATTTGCAAATTCTAGAGATGGATATTGTGGAAAGGACTGGACAGTGAAGGTCATGCCCAGCAGTGAGCAGAATCATTAGTCCTGTCCTACCTTTCTGCTGAGTGTTTCCAGTCAAAACAAACTTCTATCTTCAGAAATCTGCAAAACATGATTTTACAGCTTGGTTATGTACAAACATTTCATCTGTTGCTAAAACACAATCTCAACAAACAGGATTCTTAATTGATTTATGTTTAGAACTATTTGTGGCCCCAAGGTAACAAAGTTTAGGTCGGAACTAAGTAATGCAAATAACAACACCAGTGCTTTAGGAAAGGCAGATTCACTATTTGTACATCAAAATGTACAGTGAAGCAAATATTGTAAGAAAACTCCATCAGTCAATACAGAATAACAGCCTCACCTCCTCTCCACATGCTTCATTCAGTGCAAGATGCAATAATCCATTCAAGGTCGTGCTCTGTGACTGGTTTGAAGAGTTACAGCTTGCTGAAATCTGGTTTATGTCTCTTAACTTCAAATCTCTAAGGGAAGCAAGATACTGAAGTTGACTGAAGACCTTTTATAAGTACTTTTAATGTTCCTTTCAATTAATCAATGGCAAACTGCAATGACAGAGAACCAAGCCTGCAAAAATATAATAAATGGACATGGCTCCATGGTGCACTATGTTAACTTTATCATTAATTCTCCTCGTTTTCTACTCTACTAATGGAATTTGAGTAATATCAGTGAAGTCATTTAGATGAACTAGAAACAGTTACGCAATCTACTGTGGCTTTAAGCAGAATGACATAACAGTGGCCACAGCTGCAGCATCAAATCAATTGGAACCCTGTGACAGGGAAGTCCCCTGAGAGGAGGTCACTGCATCAGAGTACAGAAAATGAGGCCATCCTTGAAGATTAGAGCTCAGAAGGGTCAGCTTTGCTGCTTATTCCTGCAACACTATTAGGAATTTGCTTTCTTTTACCCTTTCTGCATCTGAAAATCTGACTTCTAATGGGACACCAGTTTTTCCCTGACCAATTTCTTAAGAGTTTTAGAATGTGAGAAAACACCGACAACTTTAAGACAGGGTATAGAAATAGCTGAAAATGGTTTATGAAAAAAAGCTGCAGAGATTACTTCCAACATTTGTGGGACGACTCCCACATAAAAGGCAGATGAGCTGAAAACACATTCCAACTCTTTGTTTCAGCCTTAACTCAGCCCTCAACACCAGTGACAGAACCAGCATGACCTGACTTGGGGTTTTCCACTATTTTTGCTCTTAAACAGCCAACACAACAAATGCTTCAGTCTTCATTGCCACAATATTCTTCTGAGGAAGACTGCTGCATAACTTACTAGCAGCTCCATCTGAGGACTCATCAGAAACAGTAGGAGACAAGGCCAGTGACAGGACTGGTGAAAAATCTATAAGGTAGGTCTGAGGTCTATGTGAAGAAAGGCTGAAATACAGGATCTTGAATACAGAACCACCCTGAGCATTGTTCTCCATTGTCATCTGTAGACAGACCATAGCACCATCAGATATTCTCCACTCCTGGGTCTCACACTGATAATCCCTTTCCAAAATACATCAGATGTGGTGTCATCATAGATCTGTCTGAAAAGAACGAAACACCTGGAACTGAAACTCTACAAAACTGAGGGCAGGAGGCCAAGCAAAGTGATTTCGTAAGCCCACAAATTCCATATCAGCCCTCATTCGGCTTCGTTAAGCCTCTCATTTAAGCCTGCCAGAGACAAACTGACAAATCAGAAGGGCGAAGGACTGAAAAGCAGTGGCACATCCAGACTGAGAAGAGCTGTGTCCCACCTTCCCCTTCTCAAGCAGCTTGCTGTAACGAGGCTTACAGATGGGGGTGTAAATTGCTGCCAGAGCTCCTTCTCCTCACCGCCACCCTGCTCAAAACTATTCCCCAGCACATGTTGTAATCATGCACCCAGGAGGGTTGTTAAAACCTTACAGGAAACATCTCACATTTTTTCCTTTACTATTCATGCCATTTTCTATTATAGACAATAAAGACTTCTAACACTGGATTAAGCTCATTTGCAACAATAAGCTACTATTGCTCCAAGAGCCAGTGGGAGCTCAGACTCATTGAGGGAACTGGGAATAATTAACTGAATTGTACTGGAAAAAAAAAAAAAAAGAAAAAGAAGACTGAAGGCTGTTTTGACCAAAGGAGATGCAAACTGATGCGATGGTTAAGCCATCATGTCTTGCTGGAAATTATTGTTGGGAGTATCATTAATGCTTGGAGCATGCAGTTCTTGCAGTAAAACTGTTTTGGCCGTGGTCTCCCTTTTTGGTTTTTGCTACTAAAAGACACCTCCCAGAGTCATAATGACAATAACACAGCTTTCCTGATTGCTTTCACTCGTTGCTCAGTATGCACTCAGTCACTTCCAAAAACTCTCAGGGATGGCAAACCTTAAAAACAAAAGCTCTTGTAAGCAGGCTGGTTTTTCCTTTCCCCTAAATGATGTATATAATCCATCTCCCTGGTCAAATCTTCCTACTGTGTAATCCAGGGGTCTTCAGCAACAGTACAAACAGGAATTGTCTCATTACTGAGGGGACTGGAAGTGCTCAGGGCTCTGAGATCACACATGTAGGTGGGCAGACAGCACGTAGACTTTTTAATAGCCTGGAGACCTGTCCTCAGGAGCAATGACTTGCTTTTGATCACCCTACCAAAGTTTCATAATGTCTGGCATCGACCCCTTTGCAGGCCGAATACTTAACATGAGGGGCCCTGGAACTCCACCTTGATACGATGCTAGAGCTGTCTACACGTGCTTGGTTCAGTAGCTACACATAAATGCACATACTGTGTATGAATAATGCTATTTCTGTATCATATACACAGACATCACATAGATGGGAATTTGCTGTCCTCAGATCACTGCCCGCTAGCCACAAGCTGGCACACGCCGTTAGTGCTGTGCCATGTAGCTTCAAAAAAAGATCAAGTTTCCATCGTGCCTTTCATCAGGGAAGATCCCAAAGAACTTGACAACTTATTCATACCTCATACCACCAGAACATAGACACCTTTGGGACAGAGAGCACAGCCAAATATATAACAGAGTGCAGAACGGCAGGGAAAAAAAAAAGAGAAACATTTGGCTTGGGACTCCAGAGAAAACCACGCTTGTCAGAGAGAGAGCCAAGGAATGGTTAGCATCCGTTCACAGGAGACAGAGCTGTGCTTTCTGTGGTCTCATCCCAAAGATCCACAGAGAAAATTTCAACTTCACAGTTTATTCTGCCTCAGAAGTATGAAGTGGTAAGTTACCTTTTCCAACACGCTGGACCTACTAGCTGCAGACCACAAAGCTGTCCTTTCTGTGGACACCTCAGGGGAACATCAAAAACATTTCCATGCCAGAAGTTATATTAAGCAGACCTGTCCAAGCCTTCTGGATACAGGCAGTAAGAAGTTGTAGCTTTTTACTAAGTGTTGATTTAAGATTAATGATAGCTCTCTTGACACTTCCACTTTCACTGTCTGTAACAGGGGCCATTTTTTCTTCTCATTTGCTTATTTTCATATATCCTCTCCATAGCAATTAGCTCCACTGTTTACATTAAAAAAAAAAACAACCAAGAACAAACCTCCCTCCACACACACAAATAACACCAAAAACCAGAAGGATGATATCCAGTGTGATTTAACAGCTGGAAATAAGCAGAAGCAGTACCAAGCAATCAGGTCTTTTCAGGACACCAGCAATTAAAAGACCACTGTTATGGCACCCTGCAAAAAAATAAAAACTGCAATCAGCTCTTGCAAGAAATATAAACTTTTTCAGCTGTGGAAATTAAGTCATATTGTACACAGAGGAAGAGTAGTCACAAAGGATTAACTGAATCACCCTTTCATCTTCACTGACTATAGGGATGCTGAAGGCACCAGGTCAGAAGCCTGAGCATTGCTTCCTCCAAACTCAATTCTTCAAAATACGGGATGGTTCAGAGAAAGGGAAGAAAGAAGTTGATCACGAAATGTAACACTCCTTGTCTCAGGAGGCTACACTTAAGTTCAGTTTTAGTATGAATAGTTTAATACTTGCACACAGAAATCTGACCTTTCCTTACACAAGAGCAGCGTGGAAAAGTAGCCTTTATGAATTACAGTGAAAAGTCTCCAGGTGTAAATGCTTTCTTCAGTTGTCAAGGAATCAAGATGAATGTCAGAGCCATGAAGGGCACAAAGAATAGAGAGACAAGAAGAACCAGCAGACTGTCAAGGCTGTATCTGCAAGGGCTTCTTTATCCATGTAGAAAAGTGAGAATCTTTAATGTGAAAAAATATACATGGTTATCATTATAGCAGAGCTTTAATTAAAAAAAAAAAAAGTACAGTTCTATGATGGTGGTAAAGCAGAACATTGTCTTTCAATCTTTTTTGCTTATACCTCACTTCAACTGCTGTAAATAACTGGGTTAGATTTTGAACAAACACAAATGAATCGTCTTCCTGAAAACTGCCTTTTGTGCCCTCATTGCACCCAAAACCTTGACCACAAAAGAATCCTCAAGGATAAGCAGAGGCTGACAAACCCAGCGCCTTCTAGACAGAGCCCGTCGCATCACAAGGCAGAACATTCTCCACACTGCTGTCCCCACTTCCAGTGCTTGCCTGAGGCATTCCACAGGCTTTCTGTCAAAGATAATTGCAGCTGCCATATGTATGAATAGACAAAGATGCTCACCAGGCCCACGCTCCGGGGGTGGGGGAGGACAGGTATCGTCCTCAGGAGCAGGATCACTTTGTCTCCCTCAAAAGAGATCTCATACAACATGAAGGTGGATTTTCAAACACAAATAATAGCGCAGATCCAGGCAGCTGAGCCCTCATCTGCATTTGGTTAGATAACTGTTAAATACTCAGCTGCTCTCATGCAGAAGTATCTCCCCACTCAGGCCCGAAAGCACCCAGGTATGATTTAAGAACACGATCCAAACAGCAGCTTTCTCAGTGCTGAAAGGAGCTCCTTGTCCAGGCTACCTAGGAAGTTATTAGCAGGTGTAAGTCAAGAGGATCAATTCAAGAAGCCCATTAGCTCAAAGTGAACAGTTTGTGAACATTTATGGTTTCATCACTGTCACTGATTGTGGAGGGAACCGGCTGGTAAACACGCGCCTTCCCTGCTATGCTACAGCATCAGCCCACCTCACCACAGATCTCTTTTCGTGCCCAATTTACTTTCATAAGCTTTGAGACATTACAGATTACTGGCTTTTTTTGAAATTTCTGCTCCTTTGTACATCATTTATAAACTCAGAGGAAAATTCAGCATCATTCAGACTATGGTTTATTTTCTCCCCTAGAGAAATGGAAAAATGGCATTCGTGTACACAGGCTTAAAAAGCAGTGGGAAGCTCTCCAGAAAGATGAAGTCTGGAGAGTAATCCAAACCTCTCGAGTTTTCAAGAAAATATCAGACCAGAAATCTCACAGGAATGAACTGGCTCTGGAGATTTCTGGCAATTCCCTTTGCTGACCCCACCCAAATCTGAAAAACAGCCACAAAAGTAAAATCAATCTTTTTCACAATATTTTTCAGTATCGAGATGTGGGTAAAGATTCAGAGTTAAGTCCTTGCTTCATTTAAACTTTCTCCTTCCAAAGACTGCAAGGACACAGATGGCATCTAATTGCCATAGTCACAAGATTTCACTAATTCTAATTCCACATGGAAACCAGAAGTTCGATCCCCTGTATTTTTGCAATGCTTCCCTCAATAAAGGCCAATTGCTTTTGGCCAGCACAGCACTCAGTTTCTCCCATTAACCTTTATTCAAGCCAAAACACTTTGGGTGTAAGCGACTCTGAGTTCCTGAGACAGTGATGGCCAGAGAAATACCTATCATGGAGTGGAATCTGAGAGCCCTCCCTGAAGTCCAGCTGCCTTGTCTCTCCTTGCTTCAGTCTTTGAATGCTTTCTGCACAAACCATTACACTGTTCAACACTTCTTCCAGGAAAGCACACACAATTCCAGGAACCCCACGCCTCAGGTGAATAAATAGCCATCACAAAAGCAATTCTCCACTGGCAAGGCAAGAGACAACGTTGTAACTGTGGGTTTCTATACACAAATGCTGTAAAGGCTACTGTGAAGGCCAACGTTCCCAAGGAAATCAAATGTCAATGCATGGTTTGGATAGGAGACCTTCTGGAAGGAGAGCAATGAACATGCCTAACCCTGTAGACTCAGCAAAATCTGATCTCACTGCCTGAGATCATTTGCTGGCTTCAAGTCACATCTGGGAGTTACTCCTAACACAGCGGGAAGAGAAACTGTTCTAAGAAGATCTGAGTTGCACTCCTAAACCTCGCTATAAAATAAGAACTGTTGCCATTTATTCCTGCAGGTGCCCCCTCCCTTTCTGTTTTTTTTTTTCAGATGAGGTTTGTGGTGGCCTCTAGCGGAACACAGAATGAGTGATAGAGAGAGGGGAAGGAGGGTGAGGCATGTGGAGCCTCCAAAGCTGATCAGGCCTCCAGCCATTCATAGATGAACTGAGTTAAAGCTACACAGACATAACAGAAAGGGTTAATCTCCATACCTTAGTTTGATCCTTCAGTACAGACACTTGTGCTTCCATACTGGGTCATTCCATTACGAAAAAATCTACAATAACACAGTTTTTACAAGGTATTTCTGATGTTTCCTCATATCCATCAAGAATAATGTCCCTTGTTTCATTTCAGCTTTTCTGCCTCCTCAGTAGAGAAGAGGCAGATGCAAGTTAGAACTGGACTTAAGTTCCAAAAGAACAAATAGTTTAAGATCAGTGTGATATCACAGCAATCATTCAGTCTTCCAATGCTCCAGCTAGCCCATGATTTGGTTTCTTACTCGAACACTTACAGACCGATCGTAAACGTCCACAGTACATGACTAGAATTACAAATGGCTTCCTCCACTCCACCTCCTTCTACACCTTCGCAGTAGAAAATACTGCACTGTTTATTCTGCCACTCCTAGGGTCATCCCAATACGCTCTTTTTGTACTTGACCTTGACCTTACATGCTTTGGACTTTCCACAACACTTTCATTACACCGTGCAGCTTCTCCTGCATTTTGGCTAGCGGCCTTGTGTTGCTCTTGATCCAAAGAAGGTCACTGCCCAGTGCTTCATATTACTTTTTGTTTAAATGACATCATTACCAAAGTGCTGCTTAGAATTACTGCTTTGCAGATTTTCAGATCCTTTCTGCAATAATTTCTTCCAGTAAAGTCATATAATAACCTGCAGCCAAGAAAGTGGCCTAATATGTTCGTATCTTGTCTGAGATTGGAATGCCACTTACTTGCCAGCAGGCTTCCCAGAGCACCTTTGCTCAATCTTCATACGATAGCTGAAATAAAGGCATAGCATTTCATTTCTCTTAATAACATTTGCTAACAACTGCGTGCAATGTTTCTGTGCTCTGGGTTTCTTCCACATGACATAGGACTCTTGGATTTTCTGGACCAAAACTGAAAAACAATGTGAAAACTTCTGTTTGACCATAAATTAAGTCTGGTAATTCATTTTTAGTAAAAACAGACCCAGTTCACAGTTTCCAGACTCCGTAATGGGTTCAAAGGGTTGCCATGAACCCTGCTCAGGGTCCAGGAATTCAAGCAAATTCCATTTCCATTTTAGCCTCTTCATCATGAATCTCAGATGGCACTGCTTGATAACTGCTAGTCTGCATGACACCAGAGGGAGCAGGGGGGAAGGACTCCTCTTTTCATAGCACTTCCAGAACCTTTCCATTCATTCATTGTCACACTGGCTGCCCTTCACGCAGGAGGCAGAGCAGAGCCAAAAGCAAAGGTTAGCCATTTGGAAGCACTGTTGGAAACCTAGCAGAGGGCAGGTTGGATTTGGTCCAGAGAAAGCCCCACGGTGCTGCCATCAGGGTGTGGATGCTCCCAAGGCATGCTGGTGGGTCTTAAATCAGCCAGCGTGAGGAAGTCCCAGGAACCAGCAGCAGCCTGGGGTGGGAAAATGGCTTTTCCTCTGCCCTGGCTTAGCAGCTGAGGAGCAGGCTATGAAACTGCACCGAAAAAGGCAAAACCAGCATGGGCATGCAAAGGAGCTATAGGAAACACTCCATATCATCAATCTGACACTTGGAAACTCTTTTTTGAGCAAATAGAAGCAAATCCACTTAAGCCCGCTGCATTTAGGAAGCAGATGGCATAATAAATGAAATCATTCACTCTCAGTACTGTTAAAACCTGGGACCCTGCGGCCTCGGGATCTTTTCATACACTGTTTGACAGAATGCCACCAGCAGCCTGGGTACATTTCCAAGGAACTCATGAGTTCTGGGAAGGCATTACACAGCTACACTGTAACCATTCATGACCTGTGCTCAGTACTGGCTTGGTTCCTCCTCAAATCCACTAGATGCTGCAAGGAAAACATTCTTTCCACTTTAAGCAAGCTTCTCCATCCCAAAACCAGTCTGGTTCAGCACCCAACCTCTTTCTGCCCTGTACTCACCCCAAAACATCAGAAATACAAGATTTTCAATGGAAGGGCTTCCATCACAGGAAAACTACTGCAACACCTAATATATTTGGTTTCCCTCAATTCTAGAATTTTTTTTCTTTTTCAGGCAAGCAAGAAAGAAGCTGTTTGTACTGCATGTCCTACCTATAGCTGCTACAGCTGTATGAAAGTTTTATTCTTGCTGATTCCTGGAGCTTCAGTATTGGCAGTGGAAAGATAAGGTCTTGGTCTCAAAATCTGCATTTCACATCAAAAAGAACTGAGGTGTCCACGAAAACGTGTTAATCCTTGGGAGCTGGAGAGCAGAAAACGAAACGGCTGTTATTTCATGACAAGAACCACTCTGGATGCAGGTGTTTAGGCCAACAGGAATCTGAACCACTCATATTAAATCATGCAGCCACATTATGTGGCTAAACACGTGTTCTTACACGTACAGCTTCAGAGCAGTTCAGACACACAACAAAGCCCAAAGGGCAACGCACCTAATTATTGGATTACTTACGTTATTTCATTTTTAAGACAAGTGCCAAATTAACAGACTTTTCCCACAGCAGGAAGAAGGTTTAGCTTGGAAGGATTTACTTTACATATAGAGAATGCAAGTAAGTTATTCATTTAAAGAAGTAGAGAAGGAAAAATAGCAGTTTAGGACACAAAAGAAAAAAAAAACCCAGACTTCTTCAAATTATTTGTTCTCTTAAATATATTCTTTACAAAAAACAGCGTCACATTTAACTCCTTGCAAGTTCCCTTCCCTGAAAGTTAAAAAAAGGAAGAAAAATAAAAAAAGGTTTGTAAAGCAGCAATGCTTTGTGAAGAAAGCAAGCTGTTATCACATCAGAAATCACACTGCTAAAATCAAGGTATTTATACCTTAAACAAGACACTGTGGGTAACCTGAAAAAGCACCACTCTTCTGTTGTCTCCACTGAAACAGAGGGAGACACCAGCCCACACCATTCAAACACATCAAAACTCCTTGTGAAGAACTGGATTTTACATTATACCAAAATAACCTCACTGCTCCTCCGTCTGCCCAGGATAACTGCCAGACATTAAAACAAAGAAACATGTACTCTCTTTGTAGTTAACCAGGAGATTCAAAATTTGTTTTTCAGCTGAGATACAACAACATCTGGTTTGAAGAAATCCCATTTCAAGAGAAGACGATGCCCTTTCAGAAACAGAATATTTCTAACGAGTCTGCTTCTTCCAGAACTCCTCCAAAAGGCAAACTTCACAAGCAACTCCCAAATATCTTCAGGAATATATCCACTATTTCCAGCTATTTTCCTTGGATTTTAAAAACCGTGCTTTTTTGTGAGCAATCTGACATCTGCGGCCAGTTATACAGAAGTGGCTCATTTCACCCAGTACTTTTGCAAGCAAAAACTGCAATAAAAACCCCAGCAGCTCTGTTTTTAAAAAGGTTTTTCCCCTCCATACATTCACCGAAGTCAGATCCAGTGCTAACGTGGCATTGTTTAGGATGACCACACACTTCAGCTATTTACAAGGAACAAGAGGTAAAAGGCATTTGACTACATTTTGGGGGGAAGGATTTCCAATTTTCTACTGAGCTAAAGGCTTTTTAAGTAGTGCTTCAACATCAAATTACATTTCCATGGTTTATTAGCTTTTTACTACCCACTTAGCTTAGACAGGGAAGGAAAACTGGTTTGTAGCACAGTTTATAGCTAGTTTCATACACTGCTATTATCTTCACGTGTCATTCATCACCTTAATATCTAAGTATCTTCTCCATCCGAGATCACTGAAGAAATGTCAAGATCTTCTCCTCCTTTTCCTCCACTGCTTTAAAGTACTCATCCAGTTTGCTTCAGGAACACTTTTTCACAGCCACAGTGCAGCTGAAGCTGCAAACAAATCGGTCGAAACAGAAACATTACACTTTGCTAGAGGATAAAAGCATCCAGATTCCACTGGCAGCGAGCGAAAGCCCTTTTCTGTGAGTTTTCAATACCACGTTATTTGCAGTCTTGAAATCAAAGCTGGGTTGCATTTAGTGGTGCACTCAGATTCCTGGCACCTTAGAGAAATTTTTACATTCACACAATAATACTTCTCTGATGTGCTTTCAGCTTGTGAAAGCGTTTTTATGGATTAAAGGGCTTTTTAAAGAAGACTTCAATCTAGTATCACTTGACAGAGATCTTCTAATGTGATGTTAAAATACTTGTTATACAAATTTAAGCATTAAGGACTAAAGTTCATAAAATTGCTATAATTTTATTCAGAACAGCCCTTTCTTCCTGTATTACTGCTCAGATGAAGCCACATGCCCAGCTAGCTATGCCTCTGCCTCACAATGGCTGAAGTAAAGCTTTACTGACATCAGGCATTAATACGATGCAGATCCTAAAATATACATGTGCATTACTTTCAATCTACTGCGTGCAAGACTGTGCTTTTTAATGCCACAATAGTCCAATAAATCCTTCAGTATTTGCTTAAAAGGTTTTTATGGTCCTCTTGTTTCGTGAAGGCATTTATATGAGCTCTGATCTTAGGACATGTGCATCATCACCCATTAATTTGTGAAAATTAAATAGAAGTAAACAAAAATAGCTCCATAACCTTCTTGCCCATATGCCTATTAAACGCTGCAGTATTTGTTGTCCAATAGCTAGAGATGGAACAGAAACACAGCCAGCCCAACCACACCCTGTCCCAGCACTGCTACAGACATTCCAGCAGGAAAACGCTGAGGAAAGATTGTGGAGTTCTGGGAAAAGATCCATTTTAGCCATTAATGCTTATTAACACATTTTCTAAGGTCTATAAAGCTTTTAAAGATTATTAGGGGTGGAGGAAACTATAGAAATGTTATGATCCCACAAGATCCTTCTAAACAAAAGCAAAACGTATGTTGCTAAGAACCTGCATGAAGCTGTTCTTTCGGTTTGTTTTTTTCTCCCCGGTTATCTTAGCTTTCCTTCTACGTCCCTCTTGTGGCAGCCGAGCAGAACTGTAACATCTGCAATGGAACGGCGAATTCATAGCCTTCAAGGATCTGTGCTTTGCTGCTGCGTTTCTGGTGCATTTTTAAAAAGCAAAAGATTGATAACCTAAGTAAAACTGCACGGGATTTTCATCTGAAGACCTAGAAAAGAGGAAAGCAAAAGGAAAAAGCAGACAGAAAATTAAGAACCTTTAAAACAATGCAAGTTACTGAACATTAAACAGAAAATGATGTTAAAAAGCAGATGTGTGGAAATAACAGAGCAGGTACGAAGATAAAGTGATTAAATAGGCATAATAAATTAATGGGTTGTATTTCTCATTTTATAACATGTTAACATATTGCACAACCACGGTACTTATTATAGAGACAATATCATCACACGTTAATGTGCAAGCACTCCTGAAGTGCCGTGCCAAGAAAATCTGATTTCAACTTCATGTTTATTTTCCCCTAATCTGAACTGTTGTCTCCCAGGATAAAAATACACGGCTTCTTTAGCCGGCTCTGCCATCTGAAATAGCAGTTTGGCAGATCCCTCACGCTCCATTCGATTGGCTTTCAACCCTTCACGTCATCATGACACTTTCTAACTCTATCTCCATGGCTCGGAGCTTGCAGAGACCAATCAGTTCGTTCCTTTTCATCACAGCTTGATTTCAGACTTCTCTTGTGCAGTCCTGGATGGAGGATGTTATCAAATCCCAGCGATAGCATGTGGTGGAATGGAAATTAATCTCAAGGAGAATTTTCAGGCACAGCCAACTATTTTGAGTCACGAATGCATTATTTCTATCAACAGGTAAACTGCTGCATGCTTCCGTTTTACGCTTACATCATCAGGAACCTTTATTATCACCTCTTCAAGATAACCACCTTAAACTTCCAATCTCATGCAAGCAAGCAGAAAGAATCTTTCTAACAAACTGAATTCACCCACATTAGTTCTCTTGAACAGCTTCTTATGGCTAAGCATGTCCTGTGAATTCTAGACTCTAATCATCCATAAAAATGGTGAAGCACCATCATTCTCAGACAACGTGCTCCTGTTTTTAGAGTGTTACCCTTTTGAATTTCATATTGGATGCACAACAATAAAGACCAACGAGTCCAAGTGGCACCTCTTTGCATTAGCCCAGATTTAAAGGCAAAACTTTCACAAAATGATGCTTACACAAATAGAATATCATCCAGGAAGCATTGCAGTGTAGACTGCACACGTGCTCATCTTCAAATATACCAAAGTCTTTCAAAGAATTTCCAGAATGCAGTGGCCTACCATTAAGCATTAATGTCACAAAATTCACATGTATCTTTCTTGCAAGCCACACCTCTGTGCTGGTGTAAAGACTGATTACAGTCTCCCTATTTTAACCAAGAGCCCAATGGCCACAACTGATTGCCACTTAAACCCCTCATCAAACACATCCACATGAACTACAGTCTTCCCACACTCAAATCACAGTGGGTGTAGTTTTGACTTGTGTAGCAGGAGCACCAGGCACACCGTAGGTACATGGGGATCTCCAGGACCCCCTGGCAGCCCTCTGCCTTCAGCACCTCAGACAGCAGCACGATCCTCCCCTCAGCGCAGCAGAAGCCAAAATAACCTTCTGTTAGCACAGGGACAACGAGGTCTGCAGTCTTCAAGGAGTTTTCTTTCTCTTTAAAAGCATTCTTATTTTCTGTCTTACGTAGGGGGAGGGAAAAAAAATACGGTAGCACATCAAAGCTTTGCTTTCCAAACCTTCTGATGATTCTGTAAACTGGACAAACGTTGCAAGAGCGGTCTATTTATTCATAAATATGTGTCCATACAAAACAACCTACCTGGTTTTATAAATGCAATCTTCAAAATAGATCTCATTTCCTTCCTGTTTTTTTTGCAGTTATGCTTCCCTCTGACTTACAAAACAAACAATTTCCAGATGGTTTTAAGGAAGTATCAATTCACCTGTGGACGCTTTCCAGTCAGACTACAAGTGGGTTTAATGTAGCTGTGATTCAACTTGAGGAATCAAAAGTCTCAACATAATGTATGAAATTACATATGAGTGTATGCTGACTTACCTTGATGTCACCACGTTAAACTGCAGCTAACGCAGCAGTCATAACCTCACAACCAAATTTCCATTCTATCTTTTTTTTTGCTTAATTAGCCTACTTTAATGAATTAAGCTACATCTACGATAACCTACTGGTAAGTCTGCCCCTTCATAGCTTAAAGCTCAACACAAACACAAACCATGAGTAGATGCAGTGACTCCTGTATTCTCTCTCCATCTTCATTTCCCCCTCCTGTTCTCGGTGCATTGAGATCCTTTCCAATCTTCATTTAAACCTTTTCAGCTTAAAAACTGCAAATGCAGCAGATGTTTCTGTTCCAAGCTTTACCCTACACCAAAAGCAAGAATAAAATTGAAGTTACTTAAAAAGCCAATATTCATGTGCATGTTATGGCTGAAGGCTTCAGTGGGGAAAACAGAACCAGCACCAGCTTTTCCTGCCAGTGCTTCTCACAGCGCCTGGGAGTTACCTCAAAAGAGATGAGTTTGGTGATGATTGAAGCATACTGAGATGAGGGCTGCCAACCTCCAAACCAGCTTTATTACAGACTGAATGCCCACCCCCACACAACACACAGAACCTCCACAGGCCACCCAGCTCCCCTTATGACAGTTCAGCACTCCATTACCAGTCACACCGGGCAGTGCAGCTTTGATGGGTGTTACAGCTGGCATTACTGTGACACCAGAGCCTTCTTATCACCCGCCTCAGAACGCTGCAGGCCCCGGCAATGCCTCCATCACCACAGACACCGCACTTCCACAGAGGCGGGCAGACTGCAGAAGCACCAGTAAGGGCAAGAAGGGCTCCACACAGCCCCGCTCCCCTCACAAACACCCCCGGCCCTCCACCGCGCCGCCACTGGCCCTTCTGCCGCCACAGCCCGCCCTTCCTCCTCAGCTCGAGGGCTCATTGGCTGTGGCAGCAGTCAGTCAGCGATCAGGCTCCGCCCCCCTTGCGAGAGAGCCCTGTTGGGGAGGGGGGCGTTTAACCCCTCCTTTAGGCGCGAACGGACAGCGCCCCCAACGCGTCCCCCGTTCTCCCCCCCCTCCGCTCTTCAGGCGGTTCGCGCCGCGCGCTCCTTCGCGCCTTCCGCGCGCAGCCCCGCCCCCTCCCGCCGTGCCCTCCCAGGTGTGCGTGCTGCGTCACCCGCCCACGCGCACGGGCCGTGCTGGCGTCCGCCGTGCGCTCCGCGTCACCGCTGCTGGCCTGGCGCGCGGCGGCCGGACGGTTCCTCTCGCGGCGTCTCGGGGCTCTCGGTTCCGTTCCCCGGCTCCGGCTCCTTCCGCCGTCGGTCCGGCCGCGTTCGGGGCCGCCCGAGCGGGGCAGCGGGGGTCTCATCGGCGGTCGGTTCTCGGGGGCGCGGCCTGGTGTGCGCGGCGGATCCCGCCGCTAGCGTAGCTCGGCGCCCGGGCTCCGTGAGGCGCGGCCCGGCCGAGGCGGGGGGAACGCCGCTTCTCTTCTCCGCCGCCGCCGCCATGAGTGTGGAAGCGTACGGCCCCAGCTCGCAGACCCTCACCTTCCTGGACACGGAGGAGGCCGAGCTGCTCGGCGCCGACACGCAGGGCTCCGAGTTCGAGTTCACCGACTTCACCCTCCCCAGCCAGACCCAAACCCCGCCTGGAGCCGGGCAGGCGGGGCCCGGCCAGGCCCAAGGCGCTCCGGGAGCGGGGCAGGGCCCTGCAGGCCCCATCGAGGCCCAGGTGAGGCCGCGCCGCGGGGTGCCGGGGGGGGGGCGGGGTGAGGCGGCGCCGCCACCGGGGGGAGCGCGGAAGGGGCGGGCGGGAGCGGGGCGAGAGGGGAAGCGCTGGGCCAGGGCGGCGGGGCCTGCGGGAGCGGGGCTGTCGCGATAGTCGCGATATCGCCGTGCTGTCCCGATAGTCGCGATACGGAGCGAGGAGCGCTGCCGGGGTGGAAGGATTTCGGTTTGTTTTCTTGTTGAAACGAACGCGCCTCCGCGGCCTCTTTGGTTGCGAGGAGTTGAGCGCTCTGAAAGTGGAGCTGGATTTCTTTCTGACAGAAAGCAGCTCTTTTCTGAGAGGGCCTCTTTCTCTTTGCGGGGTTGCCGGGCGGCTTTGTTTGGGGCTGTAGGGCAGTGACAGCCCGTAGTGCCTGCGGTTGGTGTGCGGAGGTCCTCGAGGCTGAGAAATCGGAGAATTCTTAACGCCGCCCGATGAGGGCCGCGATTCCGCTTTAACACTTCGCAGAAGTGAAAGAAAAGAGGGAACTTGGCTGTGCAGCCAGAAACTAAGAAGTGTTATAAAAGGAAACGCTGCTTGTCCTTGTGCTGCTTCTTGACTGTCTATAGCAGGAGGAAAGAAGCCCGAAAGCCGCACCTGAGAGGCTGTTTTGTGCTTTTTTAAAAGTTGGGCTGCTCTTGTACATCTTGGAGTGTATTAAGTTCCATTATATCGCTATAAATTGTTAAGTAGTTCTGGTGTTAACAATTAAATGTTTGTAGATTGTCTGCGTTTCAGAACGCTGGAGGAATTGAAATGCTGTAGATAACAGCTCTTCATCCTGCACCAAAAGCAGTCAGAGGGGATTCGTTTGGTTTTTTTTAACTTTATTTTCCAAGACTGATCTGTTGGGGTCTGTAAGTGACACGGAAATGAGTAAACTTAAAGCAGTGAGTGAATGGCAGCCTCAGGTGTGCAGGGCAGGTGGAATTGTGCTGCCTCAGTGCTGGGCCCAGGCCCAGGGCTGTGCTGGGACTCTCTCCAGTCAGTGTTCATAATATGGATTTAGAGCTGAGCTCTTGTGGGCTGTTTGCTTTATTTTGTGTTTACTTGTAGCTCTTGAGTTCTGTTGGGCAAAACAAGCCTTTTTCCTGTTTGAATTGTTGCTAAGTAGTTTTTGTGTTTGTAGTTAGTGCGTGTGTTAATTGATTAAAAAGGTGTTTGGAGTAAAATCGTAGTTTTTAAAGCTCTGATGGTTGTGATCATTCTAGAACTCTCAGTAAAGAGTTTGGATAGAAGAAGAAAAACCGCCCCAGAATGAGTCTGAGAGTGCAGAAGGCAAGGGAAGAGGATTCGTTTTGCTTTTTGTCTAAACATGTTTGAAAAGCCTTTGAAGTAAGAAGGGAAAAAGGAAAATCTGGAGAGCACATCCAGGTATGAGCGTGTCTGTAAGCATCCGTCCTGGCAGGCAGGAAGCAGAGGATGTTTGTAATGGCTGAGTGCTTTTATTTCAGTGCAGGGTTTTGCAGTTGTCCCCATGCTGTGTAAATTTGGGGTAGGGGAGGCTGTTGTTCCAGTGAGGATTTGGGAGCACGGTGATGTCGGAGCTCAGCGAAACCCAGCGCCTGTGCTCAGTTTGGAGCTCTGCCTTTCAGTGTTCTCATCAGCGCTGAGATCAGAAAGGGGCCGTCTGAAGGATTCTCAGGGAGGTTCTGCCTCCTTGGGTAGATAATGTGAGCTCGTTAATGCCTTTAGGCAGGGGCAAATCTAAATCTCCCAGGCTGCATACGTTTTTGCCTAGTTTAAATTTTGACTGTGATTGTGAACAAAGTTGGAATAAATATTATTTCATCCTGATAAACATGGAAGGGATATTATTTTTACTCCTGTTCCGTTTTCTGATACCTTTTTAGTGCCCTGTGGATTGAAATAAGGTGAGTTGGGCAGTGCAGAGCCCCTCGTTTCTTTAGAAAGCATTCTTTGAGCCTTGCTCTGAAAGCTTTGTTTCTCAGCATATACTTAACTAACAGTTTAAGAGGATGCTGTTACCACGGATTAGTGTCTGAGTGACAAAAGGCAGGCAGAGGTTAAGCAATGCAGGAGCAACGCCTCCTGTTTTCTGTAAACAGTGGAAATCCAGTTTTCTGATGATTAGACAAACTAATTAGCATACTTGATTTGTATTAAGATTAAATTCTGATCATATCCACAGCGTTTCCCTGCTCCCTCGGGCCAGGACTCAGTTCTGGTGGGAGGAGGCAGCATGTTTCTCTGTGCCTGGTGCTGGGAGCCCGTTTGGTGGTGCCCTGAGTGTGGGCATGGCGAGCCCTGCTGCTGGCTTGGGGTTTCCTGCAGCCTCGGTGTTAGCAAACGTTGCTCGGAGCCCCGTTGTGAAACAGCTCTGTGCTGCCCTGAGGCTGAATGCTCTCAGCGATGCACCTTCCCTCGTTCTGAAAGGGAGATCAAATAAGCACAACAGATTTTACGGTGCCGCGAGTGTCACACGGTGTCAGTGGAGTCTGTACCAACGACAAATAGTTGTGCAAATCCACAAGTGTGTGTTTTTCTAAAGCGTGAGAAAAACTTCCCTGTGCCAGGGCGGTGTGCCTGGCCGTGCCGTGTGTGCTGCACAGTGCTGGGGTGCAGTGCCACAGCTGAATGCTCTCTGGTAGCAAGATCCCAGCAGAATCCTTGCCTAGCTGTCGTCGTTTCTCTTGCTGCAGCCTGACACATACTGCTTTAAAGTGCAGCTGTGCTGATGGCTGTTGCCTGTTGATGAGCTGCTGTGTGGGTGGGCACATCAGCCAGAAGCATGGCGAGGAAGCTGCTGTCACCCAGCTGGGGCTCCGCACGGTCACTGCTTGCTGCGGTGTTAATTGGGTCAGCTCCCGTGCTGGAGTGCGGCTCGGCTCCCCCAAGCACTGCTGCTGTGTGCAGCAGGACCGTGGAGACCTGCGAGGAGCCGGGGAGGAACCAGCAGCTCTCAGAGCCGTGCAGGTTGCTTGGCGTGGCTGCTAAACTTGCTGTGCCAGAAGTTTCAGTCGACACATTTAAAATAGAGAATCCCCCCCCCAAATCTTACACAACAGCTGGTGCTGCCAGATTTTAATAACACGCACGCAGGCTGACATGGCAGCGAGTTGAGAACAATAGTTGGGCCACTTCCTTCCTGTGTGCCTGCTGAGGCACGGCCCGGCTGCCGGGTCCTGCTGCTGACAGATGGGTGCCGTCGTGCTGACATCACTGCGGGCCCGAGTGCTGTGCTGGTGTAGGACGAGAGATCTGTGTGTGCTGCCATTCCTTCTGCTCCTGCCTCAAAAAAAAAAAAAAGGGCTCTGCAATTGCACTGGCTGCTTGCTCGACAGCCCCGAGTTATATGCAAGCTTCCAATTACCTTCCAATAGCTGATAATGCTTGTCAGCTAACGTCAGTAATGGCATGTGAGGCCTCTTCAGAGCAGGCTGACAGCACCTGCTGTCTGTCTGTGTCCTCTCCACACTTCTAAGAAGTTTGGGTTAACTTGTTCCATTAGTCTCCACCTATTCTAAGATCAATTAATAAGCTATGTTCGTATTTTCTTTAATATCACTGTATTTAAAGTTGATGTTTGCATTAGAACAGCTCTGAAGATGCTATTAAATGTTGAGCTGCTGCAGCTCCCCCTGTGATGGTTGGTCTGCAGAGCTGTGGTTGCTGTGGCTGAATGGAGCTGGAAGCCAAGGAGTCCCAAGGGACAATGGCTGCTTGAGTCATGCTGAAGTCTGATTTGTGACATTCACACCTGTTGGTGCTCCTTCCTGGTGGTAAAAGCACTGTGCTAAGTATTGCCAAAATGGAGTTATTTTTAACAGGACCAGGACTTGATGTGTCAAATGTGCTGACGCAGAACTTTGTGGTTCTGGCAGGTAGCAAAGTCAGTGCAAAGAGGGAGCACCTGCTGTGTGTGTGCTGCCTTAGCCAGGCAGCCTGTGAAAGGCACTGCTCTGAGAGCTTGGGCTGTGTTAGTTTGAATGGAGTTTGTGTGTTTCCTGGGTAACTTAAAGAAGCCTCTTTGTTTTGAAGGAAATAGTGTGGTGGCTAAAGCAATGTTTGGGTAATGCAGTAGTGGGTGTCACACCTGGTGCATTACACAGGTATGTGTTTGGTTGCATGCAGTACAGGTGGTACGCCTTGCACAAGTGATGCTGCTTGGGGAGCTGGGCAGTCTGCTGAGAACCAGCTTCTGTTATTTCTGGCTCTGGCTTTTCCTTAGGTGTGCATTGGAGTAGGTCTTGGTCCCCTGCTTCCTGTTGTCTTCGTGTTGTGAAGTTGTGCTTCTGGAGTCTCTGAGGAGGAGGATTGGTTTGGTGGATAGACAAAACATAATCTGAAGAAAAGTAATTTAGTTGTGTGAATTGACACTACAGTATTCCTGTAAAGTAGGAGCTGATGAAGCAAGTATCAATTATATACAATGTATATATGATGTTTTTTGATAGATATGGGCTGTATTTCCAACTCATCAGTTTTCTGTTCTTCTGAGAACTTCCTGAATTCAAGACAAGTTTTTACACAGCAAAGTAGGGATTCCCACTCTTGGCTTTGTTCTGAGCGTGTTTTGGTAGTATGACCTGAGCACTGACCTTGTACTGCAGGTTAATGGACCTGATGGCATTCTGCAGAACGGAGCAGTGGATGATAACGTCGCTAAAACCAGCCAGCTTCTGGCAGAGCTGAACTTTGAAGAAGATGAAGAAGATACTTACTATACAAAGGATCTTCCTGTGCATGCTTGCAGGTGAGACCTGATCTCTGCATAAGGCTGGTTGCTTCCAGAAGGTGGGGGCATGGAGTGCTCAGAGGATGGTTGGAATTTTGAAAGCAGCTTCCCTGGAGGCAGCTGCCTGCTGGCAGGCAATGAGTGCCCTCTGCTGAGCTCCTGTGTGCGCTGACAGTGCTGCTCTGCTGAGCTCCTGGGCCTCTCTTCTAAGGGCTGCAGAGTTGAGCCTTCCTAGAAATGGTAATGGTGGAAATAGTTAAAGAGCTTGCCTCAAACCAGAAGTTTAACTCGTGTGTTTGGTACTTCCAGCCACTCTCATGATTCCTGATTTTTACTTCCCCTTGTTTTGTACACTTCTGGGTAATTCAGATCTTGTTTTTGCATTGTCCTATAAATAATTTCCCAATGACTTCCTCATCTCATTTTAATTCCAGTTACTGTGGTATCCATGACCCTGCCTGTGTGGTTTACTGCAACACCAGCAAAAAGTGGTTCTGTAATGGGCGTGGAAATACATCTGGCAGGTAAATGATTAAATGATGGAAATGAGATGGGCAAACTTGCTGTAGTGTTTGTTTTGAAATGCATAATGGGTGTGACTTACATTTTCCACGATGTCGAATTCTCGTGACTTGAATGTGAGCCTCCAACCTCTAGATTTTCCTGTTATGAGCTTTTACAGCTCCACCTCAGCACAACTTGAACGGCTTTTGGGCTTGAGCTCACTGCTTCTTCCCCCTGTGCTCTTGCAGAACAGTGTAACAGATGCTGTGCTCTGCGGAGCTTCAGGAAGCTGCTTCCAAACAGCAATAAATTTCTTGTACGCTGCCCCTTCTTTCACATTCACTTTGAAGTATTCGTGCATTGGAGAAACACTGAAACTCTTAGCAGTCATCTTGGCCTGGATGAAAAGAGCAGGGGATTATTAAAGTCTGCCAGAGTATGAATAGGTTTTTGTTTATCTCTTAATAATGACTGAATTGCTGTGTTACATAAAGTTAGGACTAAATCTGATTTTCATATTGACTGCTTATAAATACGGATCCTCTCTGGTTTCAGCCACATTGTCAACCATCTGGTGAGAGCGAAGTGCAAGGAGGTGACTCTCCATAAAGATGGGCCTCTAGGAGAGACTGTCCTGGAATGTTACAACTGCGGATGTCGTAACGTGTTTCTCCTTGGCTTTATTCCAGCTAAGGCAGACTCTGTGGTTGTTTTGCTGTGCAGGTGAGAGAATTTATTGCAGTGTTTAAGTGTTGCACAACTGGATTTCTAAATGGCAACCCTCGGCTTTCACTTGGTACCTGAATGTTTTACACTCTGGTCTCCTTTTATCGCTGTGTCACATTTAGTGTTTGAGATGCTGAGCTTTTTTCAGTTCTAGAAATACAGGAGAACTAATGTTTAGGATACCTTGCCTTTGCAGTGTTGAAGTACCAAGTGCAGGAACTGATGAATTGGCTCAGCAGGCCACTGGTGTTGGCTTTCTTCTTTTAACCAGGCGTGTTTGAAGAATGTGTTAAACATGTTCTTATGCTTTGGTAGATTCCCTTACAGTCGTCTAATAATTTGTCTCAACATTTTGGTTGTGCAGGCAGCCATGTGCAAGTCAGAGCAGTTTAAAGGATATTAACTGGGACAGTTCACAGTGGCAGCCTCTTATCCAAGATCGCTGTTTCCTCTCGTGGCTGGTAAAGATTCCATCTGAGCAGGAGCAGCTGAGAGCACGTCAGATTACAGCTCAGCAGATCAACAAACTGGAAGAACTCTGGAAGGTATTTCCCACTTTTCAAATACCAATGATGTTTCACTCAGTGCTGGTTTTGTGTCTTAAAAGGAGGGACAAGGCTGTTTTAGCAGCAGTGTAAGGCAGGAAACAGAGCCTAATATACATGAAGTTCAAACCTTTCCCTTTTGACAAGCAACACAACTGGGAATTGACTAGAGAAATCACGTGTTAAAATAGGAAAGCTTCATCTTCAGGTTCTGTCAGTCAGTCTGTAGTCAGTCACTGCTTTTTCAGAGCTTTTTCTGTACCTGTTAATGCAGAACAAACTTGGCTGCATGTAGGTGAGCATGACATAACACTTCAGCATGGTTTTAGCAGTTTATTATCACTTGTTTGTGCCTAAAACTTTGAAACAGCACTCTTGTGTGTTAAATCTTAGGAAAATCCATCTGCAACCCTTGAGGACTTAGAAAAGCCTGGTGTTGATGAAGAGCCACAGCACGTCCTGCTTAGATATGAAGATGCTTATCAATACCAAAATATATTTGGTCCTCTAGTCAAGCTTGAGGCAGACTATGACAAGAAGCTTAAGGAGTCTCAGGTAATCTGCTTGAAAAATGCCTGTTAGAGGGGGATTCTGACCAGTTCTCTCACTTAGTAGAATGGAAGGAAAAACTAAAATGAAATAAATGTAATATTACTGTAATGAAGACATGACAGTAATTAACAGTAATATTAATGTGCGATCACAGGGAAAACTTTGAAACATCACTTAAGGTCTTCCATCTCTTCTGAATTCAAAGTTTGTCTCTCCTGGAATTGTATTCTTTGTCAGAACTGCTTCTTGACCACCTTCTGTTACGTTCTTTTCCTCATAACATTCACTCACCTTTGCACCAGTCACTTCCCAGTCAAGCTTGTAACATGTTGGGGACACTGAAGAGTTTTTACAGAACTGACACAGGTGGTGATGCCAACACATTTCTCATTAACTAAATACATTGTCTTTGAAACAGAGTGAACTTCTGCAGGTGGTGTGAGTACAGCCCATAGTGATGAACACAGAAGTTTGGTGACAGAGGAACAGCAAGTTTTGTGTTTCTCCACTGTTTTGAAGTTTAGGACCATGAGGATTGTGGTAGTTGATAAGCAGCTCTTTAAGAACATAATATGTGCTCTTTCTTTACTGTTAGACCCAAGATAACATCACAGTCAGATGGGACCTGGGCTTGAATAAGAAAAGAATTGCTTATTTCACTCTGCCAAAGACTGATTCAGGTAATGACAGCTCAGCTGCATGTTTTGTCTGTTTTTTTGCACCTGGTGAATAACATCAGCATTTAAAGAACTGCAGTGGCCTGGGGTATGAGATAGTCCTGTAGGTTTTTGTTGCTGTGGATGTTCTGAGATTATTTTCTCTCTCCTTTGTAGATATGCGTCTTATGCAAGGAGATGAGATCTGCTTGAGGTACAAAGGAGACCTGGCCCCTCTGTGGAAAGGAATCGGCCATGTTATCAAAGTTCCTGATAGTATCCTTTACTTAATGAGCCTTAAGGTTAAATTATCTCTGAGGAACTCCTAAATTGTGTACATAAGTAATTTTGAAACCATTGTGATTAGCGGGCGCCTACTGAATAAATGGAAATCGGGAAAAATACAATTCAGATGTTTGCTGCAGATTACTACTTAACGAGGTTCTACAGATTATGGTGATGAGATTGCCATCGAGCTGAGGAGCAGCGTTGGAGCCCCCGTGGAGGTTACTCATAACTTCCAAGTGGATTTTGTGTGGAAGTCTACTTCATTTGACAGGTACTGAGAAAGCACTTAAACTCAGCAGATAATGGGTTCAGTAGGTGTGTATTTTTCCTTCTAACTTCAGTGGGGTTTTTGAACGAGAGATGATGTATTGCTTCATTATACCAGCAATCAGAGGGAGTGTGCTGAATGCATCAAGGTCATGAACGTGGTGCCTGCTTCTCAGAGCAGCAGCTCTAAGTGTTGTTAGAGGTGGTGACGTTCAGTTGAATTCCAGGCTGTCAGTGTTTCTCACTTTGAAAGCACGTTCAGGGACTTTGGCAGTACATTCATGTAACCTGTGGATCCAAGGTGAAAAATGAACCTCAAGCTTAGTAGCATTTGGGATGTAAGAAGAAAAACGTCTGAGGTTCTGTTTGTTAATGCAGTCATGAAGCGCTCTGCGTTTTTATTTATCTCCTCAACTTTGAATCACTTTGACAAACTGAAGTTTCAAGGAAGCTGGATCAGCTGTGGGGTCTGTGGGCTTGAGATGTGTCTGCAGTGCATGTTGTGAGATAGGAGTTTGTTGTCCTGAAATAGAGGTACTGAGTACAGCTTTTATTCACATCTTGCACCTAAAACTTCCACTGCAAACTGTCAGAGCCCAGTTCCACTGCAGGCTTGTGGTTACAGTTTGTAGGATGCACACTGGGGAAACAAAGATCCGTGTTCTGGAAGTCTAATGTTTGGTCTCTTAATTCTGTTGTCAGATCTTTGCATTGTCTTTTTTCCAAAAGATACGCTTTAATTTGTCTGATGGCTGATTAACTTCTACTCTTGTGCATAATTTCATCTGAGGTAATCCTGATTCGGTTCTATTTTTTGTCCTTTGCTCATTTCAGAATGCAGAGTGCTTTAAAAACATTTGCTGTGGATGAGACTTCGGTGTCAGGATACATCTATCACAAACTGTTGGGCCACGAGGTGGAAGATGTAATTATTAAATGCCAGTTGCCAAAGCGCTTTACAGCACAAGGACTTCCTGATCTCAACCATTCTCAGGTACCCTCATGTTCCTTCTTTCTACATGCAAAGAATACGATGGAGGATTTATGATTGAAGGTTGAACGACCTTGTAATTTCCTGTGCAAGGAATACTGAATAGCATTAAAATACTTCCACAGGTTTATGCTGTGAAGACCGTCCTGCAGCGTCCTCTGAGCCTTATCCAGGGTCCCCCTGGTACTGGAAAAACAGTGACATCAGCTACCATTGTCTATCATCTGGCTAGACAGGGCAATGGGTAAGAACTTCTCTGAATCTTTATGCGTGAGGTTACCTCATGATTGGTCCAGAGAATCAGCTCACATTTAAGCACTTAAGCAGTCTGTATCCTTGAACTGGAAAGACTTTCTAGAAATGTGTTCTGTGAAGATCTGAGCTTAAGTCAGAAGATACTCATCGGTAGCTTATTTTTAGGGAGCATGTGTGTTAACACTCTGTTGCAGGAAGAAGCTTACAGTTCACTGAGACTTTTTTGCCTTTTTTTCCCCCAAGGCCTGTGTTAGTGTGTGCTCCAAGTAACATTGCTGTAGATCAGTTGACAGAGAAGATCCATCAGACTGGTCTGAAAGTGGTTCGGCTGTGTGCTAAAAGCCGTGAGGCAATTGACTCACCTGTGTCCTTCTTGGCGCTGCATAACCAGATCAGAAACATGGATAGGTAAGGAGGGGGAGAGGGAAAGACACCCCAAAAAACCCAAACCTTGGGTGTTGTGATGGATGCAGTTGTTTTAACAGCTCTGGCAGTGATGGTATATATTTTGCTCTGTACAAAAGTCATTTTTTATTTTGCAAATACGTTTTCTTGTTTCTGTGGCAATATGTAAAGAGCTTCACTGTGAGCTGGAGCTGTTGTTAATTAGATTATAATGCGAAATTCCATTTTTGCAGCATGCCAGAGCTTCAGAAGCTGCAACAACTTAAAGATGAAACTGGAGAACTGTCATCTGCCGATGAGAAACGCTACCGTGCGCTGAAACGAACAGCAGAGCGTGAATTGCTCATGGTAAAGTTCCACCAGATACAGCAGTCCAGTTACTGCCTTCTCCCACTTAGCTGCAATTTGTTGGCAGCTATCAGAACACAGTTTAACTTAGGGCGAGATTCCTGGGATGGTATTCAGTGGCCTTCTGTATGAAAGTGTTCTCTTGTCCCACTTGATTGATTTGGGTTGTGTTTCTGTCTCAGAATGCAGATGTGATCTGTTGCACGTGTGTGGGAGCTGGTGATCCAAGGCTTGCAAAAATGCAGTTCCGCTCCATTCTGATCGATGAAAGCACCCAGGCCACTGAGCCAGAGTGCATGGTGCCAGTTGTGCTGGGAGCAAAGCAGGTAGGAGCCGCTGGATTCCCTTTAAAGTCTGATTTATAAATAGATGAAGCAGGAGTTTGGGCAGAAAATCCAGACTTGGGTACCTGCACTGTCATCAGCAATGAATTTTTCTTTTCCACAGCTTATTCTTGTAGGTGACCACTGCCAGCTGGGGCCTGTTGTGATGTGTAAGAAAGCTGCCAAGGCAGGCCTGTCTCAGTCCCTGTTTGAGAGGCTGGTGGTGCTGGGGATTCGCCCCATCCGCCTGCAGGTGCAGTACCGCATGCACCCGGCCCTGAGTGCTTTCCCATCCAACATCTTCTATGAGGGTTCGCTCCAGAATGGTGTCACTGCAGGTGAGTAAGAATGGCATTTCCTGCAAATTCCTTTCTCTTCAGTTCATTAAGGATTGAAGGAAAAATTTTTTAATTCAGATGAGTTTTTTTTTTTATTCAATTAGCAAGGGAACTGCCGCCACCCTGATGGCTTTGGCTCTTTGAGGCATTGCTGTGAAAGTGATTTTCTAGTAAAGCAGTATTAACTTCATTACTTTTGTGCTCTTCAGCTGACCGTGTGAAGAAAGGGTTTGATTTCCAGTGGCCACAGCCAGACAAGCCAATGTTTTTCTATGTTACACAAGGACAGGAAGAAATCGCCAGCTCAGGCACCTCTTACTTGAACAGGTAAAAATCAATACTGAGATTTACATAGAAATACTGACAGTATGAATGTGGGACAATTAAGTGCCTCATATAAAAGGCATGAATTCAAAACAGAAGCAAACTGACTGCGTTTTGCACCCAGGAAGTGCTGGTTGAGGCCCATTTCAAAGCTTGAATTCCAGTAGCTCCTGAAACGAAGTCCTAATGGGTGGATGTTGAAAGAGGAGAAGGTAGCAAGAGAGCAGCGGAGAGCTGGGAATTTCATTTTTTTTCCTATCCCTTTGTTCTGCACATCCAAACTTTTCCAGTGAATGAGCTTCTAACACTGCTCCTTTGCTTTACATGCATTTGTTTGCGTGCCTGGAAGGAAGAACCAGACCAGCTTACAAAATGTATCTGCTGTGATATTTTTAACCTGTCTGCTGCTTGAACTGCGTGTGCAGGAGTGCTGAATGCAGCAAGGCAGACTGTGCACAAACAAATGGCACAAGTGTTGGCTCACAGAGCAATGGCGTTCAAAAACGTTCTATATTTAAAACTTCAAGATAAAAGAACTGAAGGATCTGTTTGTACAGCAGGCTGGGACACTTCTCCTAGTCTCACTCAAAGTACAAGCATACATTTAACTCTGAGAACTGCATTTCAGAAGAGTGATGGCCGTCCTGAATTCTGCTTCTCCAGGAAGTTTAGTTGTGCAGCACTGAAAAGGCGGATGTAGATTCCAGGATCAGTGTGTGTTGTTGTGACCTCTTCTGAGGTGTTAACTTTTGGCTGAGAGCATCTGTTTGTAGCGAGAAGTGATAGCAGGGAATGTTCTTGCAGAGCTTAAGCTGAACTAATTTGAGTGGCAGAGAGCTGTGGTGTAAAAATGGTCTCCTGAAGGAGCCTTTGTGAAAGAAGGCACAGCACACGTGTTGAGGTTTTCTATCCCCATTCACTGAAAATGTTTAGACCTAATGCTGTAATTAAATAAATGAATCTTTTTTTTCTAGAACGGAAGCTGCCAACGTGGAGAAGATAACTACAAAGCTTCTGAAAGCTGGTGCCAAACCTGATCAGATTGGCATTATTACTCCTTATGAAGGCCAGCGATCCTATCTGGTGCAGTACATGCAGTTCAGTGGTTCCTTGCATACAAAACTTTACCAGGTATGGAGTCATTGCACAAACAAGAGAACCTTTGACGGTAGAAAGAAGCTGAGAAGCTGAGACACTGTGAAACTCAAATGCTTTTGTTTTTGTTCTGGCTTCTCAGACCAAATTTGTTTATTCTTCAGTAACTTCTGAGCATTTTAATTGACCTTAGGTAAAATAGTTCAAGGGAAGGTAATGCAGGAGTTAGCAAATGCCACTAAGTTTGAGGAGAGCAGTTTGCCAAATAATGGAGAAAGCCCAGTGAGGTTCTGTTGAAAGGAGAGCTTGGATGAGTCCATCCTCTGAGGCTCATTGAGGCACAGAAGGGAAAGGTCAGCAGTGCTTCAGCTGTGGAAAAATGTCTCAAGCTGGGAGACACACAGGAAGTTGAACACCATAAATTCTAATGTTCAGCCATTTGTTTCCTTAGGAGTGTGTCCTCTGAGTGGACCTCCTCCACCACACACTACAACATGTTGCTACACTACAGACAAGCTGCTTAGGTGTTTAATGCAGTCTCTTTTGCAATAATTGAAATAATTGGGCAGTGTTTTCATTGAAGCAAAAATTGGTGGAAATACTTCTGCTCCTGCCAGGAATGATCTGTCCCTCTGATTCAGGCTTCTCAGTGGCTGGGAGCAGCAGTACTGATCTGCAGCTGTATTGCTGTGAGGTTTTGGGATAGCCAAATTCGTTCTGGCAGTGCACTTGGAGAAGGGCTGCTGTCTGAAGCAGGTGCCAGTTGTAGGGGGGAAATGCAAGCACCATAAAGGACATGAACATAAAATTCTTTGTCTTAAACTGAGACTCTCCATTCTCCCTTAGGAAAGCTCTTTAGTGGGCAGTGGAATTATCAGATCATCTGGCATGACAAAAAACAGCAGCTTTCCCAAATGATGGAACTGTTAGTGTGCAGCCAGTAGTCTTGTAAACCTGTTGGTAGTACAGCCCTTACGTGCTTCCATGATTTACGTGTTCTCCTCTGTGTTAGGAAGTAGAAATTGCAAGCGTGGATGCCTTCCAAGGACGAGAGAAGGACTTTATTATCCTGTCTTGTGTGAGGGCCAATGAACACCAAGGGATAGGATTTCTGAATGACCCCAGGCGTCTTAATGTGGCTCTTACAAGAGCAAGGTAAGGTAAAATTGGACAGATCTTCTGTTTTAGAGGCGAGCCACTAAGGGCTGTGTTCTGAGGGTGGTAAGCCTGTTCCTCTGCCTGTTTAAGGGAGCCTTGAAGGGAGTATGGAAATGATTCAACTTTACAAGAGCAGTCTTAAATCAGCATTCCTGTTTTGTACTGGGAGAGTGTAGAGTCCAGCATGCTCGTCCCCTTTGTCTGCAGGACAGAAGTAGTCTGCCCTTCACTCGCTCCTTTCTGTCTCAGCAGCCGTTGTTACAGTTTTCCTTTTCTTAGAATGAGTTTGGTTGCTAAGAAGGGAAGCTACTGAGAAGTCAGCAGTGCGCTGGTTGGCTTCCCTTGGTATCTGCTCAGTTCTAAAACAATGTAACGTGGCTGGTGAGCATGGTGACGTGTTTGACAAGCCTGGAGAAGGCAGGAGATTGCTGTAGCCAGTCCCTCAGGAATCACAAGCTTCCAAGTGTACAGAAATCCTTTGTATACAGGAACAGTTGGGTCAGGGTCTCCTATACCTCCTGTCACAGGCTTCTCTGGAGTTCTTTG
Organism: Centrocercus urophasianus; assembly: GCF_019232065.1. NCBI lineage: Eukaryota > Metazoa > Chordata > Aves > Galliformes > Phasianidae > Centrocercus > Centrocercus urophasianus. The sequence goes on along the minus strand of NW_024885133.1, from coordinate 320,416 downwards.
TCCTGTTCTGTAAGCTGATCTTGGTTTCGCTGTTTGTTCTTCCATAGGTATGGGGTAATTATTGTTGGGAACCCGAAAGCTCTGTCTAAACAACCACTTTGGAATCACCTGCTGAATTACTACAAGGAGCAGAAGGTTCTGGTGGAAGGACCACTGAATAACCTCCGGGAGAGCCTCATGCAATTCAGCAAGCCCCGAAAACTTGTCAACACCATCAACCCAGTAAGTTGGCCTTTCCTGTTTCTCAGATGTCTGTGGCAGGTAACTGAGCATTGACAGCCATAAGTGGATGGAATAAACAGACACCCCCATGCCCTCACACACCTGTGTTGCCCAGTAAATGGGCTGTGGCAAAGTAAACTGCAGTTTCTAAGTGAAGCAGTTTATCTTTATGCACTGCAGAATTTTACATGGGGTGACTTCTGAGATGCATGAAACATGGTGCAATTACTTTGTGTAAGTTCGTTATACAAGCGTTCCTTAAGGCTTTTACATGCACTTCTGTTGAGAGTTGTCAGCATGTGGTTGAGATGATGGCTGGATGTTTTTCTCACATTAGAAACAGTATCTGTGAGGTTTTGCTGAGTTTTTACCTACCTTGCAGTCGGTGACAGTGTGCAGCTCGATGCTAAAGCTTTGTCCAACTCCTCCCATGCTTTCAGGGCGCCCGCTTCATGACCACTGCCATGTATGATGCACGTGAAGCTATTATTCCAGGATCCGTCTATGACCGGAGCAGTCAAGGTAAAGAAGCTGTCAGCATTAACACCATTCACCATTTCTTCACTTAGTCCCTGGGGTTGGATGTCTTACAAACTGCAAATGTTTAAATGTTTAAATACAGAAAAACGTGAGGGTTAAAAACTGAAAATGGTCGTGGTGTTGGAATTCTTGAGGAAGGATTTTGCTGCCCCTGACGTTGCAGTAACCTCTGTTATTCCCTGGTCTGAAGAGCAGATAAGGAGTGAGGGGGGCTGTCAGTGTTGTAGGAATGGTGAATGGCACTGTAGAAGAGTGATGGGATGGGGCGACTGTATTGTGTCTCTTTGAGACTTGGGAGTGTGGGATAAATGGGGAGCTACGAATCTCACAGGTTCGTGGCAGTGATGACTTGTCCTTTGTTTGTATTATTTTTCCTCCTTAAAGTCCTCCCGTTACTGTTAAAAGCAGGACTGTGAATTTCAGGATATTTGGGATGCTTGAAATAACTGTGACTTCCCCCTCCCCAGGGCGCCCATCCAACATGTACTTCCAAACCCACGACCAGATCGGGATGATCAGTGCAGGCCCCAGCCACGTCACTGCTATGAACATTCCCATCCCCTTCAACCTCGTGATGCCCCCAATGCCCCCACCAGGGTACTTTGGGCAGGCCAACGGCCCGGCTGCAGGTATGGGGCCAGGGGGGCACAGTGCCAAAGGCACGGCGTGGGTCTGATGTGGGATAATGCTTTCGGTGCTGATGAGAGTGAACTTGTATTTCTTTGCACCTACTGCACTGAGCACAATGAGAAGCGTTGCCTGAAGCGAGTCGTCAAGTCTTTGTAGAAGCATCTGATTCTCACACGCTTGTAAAGCTTCTCACTGTTGGTTTGGATAAATGCTTTTCCAGGACGTGGGGCACCCAAAGGGAAGACCGGTCGTGGTGGGCGCCAGAAAAATCGTTTTGGGATTCCTGGAACGAGTCAATCAAACCTTCCCAATAGCCAGGCGAGCCAAGACGTGGTGTCCCAGCCCTTCTCCCAGGGTCCACTGACTCAGGGGTATATCTCCATGAGTCAGCCATCTCAGATGAGTCAGCCTGGGCTCTCCCAACCAGAATTATCACAGGTAAGCAGTGATGCACGGTGGGTCTGCCCTTTTTCCTGGGTTTTATGTCAGTGTTCTGTTTGTGTGCACATCTCTGTTTCTTAGAGTTGAGGAAAGTAGAAACTAAACCATTTTCAGTTAATTTGGCCGCAGCATTTCTTACCTTCTACTTGGTGGGCTTCAAAAGTATATTTGAGCAAAAGAACTCAGAGCTGCATACCAACTTCACCCTGAGCCCTGACGTTCAGCCGCTGCCCTTCCAGCTGCCTTGTGCTGCTGGAAGCTTTATAGCAACTCTGCAGCAGAACGGGGCTGAACTTTAAAACCCAAAAGTCGCTTTTTCTTTAACGTTGGCTGCTCTGTGAGGTCCCATGGAGCTCGGTGCTGCTTGACACGCGCTCTCGTTTCCAGGACAGTTACCTTGGTGATGAGTTCAAGTCTCAGATTGACGTGGCGCTGTCACAGGACTCCACCTACCAGGGGGAACGCGCGTATCAACATGGCGGAGTGACGGGACTGTCACAGTATTAGAGTGTAAGCTCTGCGCTCGCCCCTCTGCCCTCCTGCCTCATAGGAGCTCTTGAGAACCGTTTCCTGATGGCTGTCATGCAACTCTTATTCTGCTTTCTCGCTTTCAGGTTGAGGAAGAAGAGCTAAGCTTGTGTGGAGCTTAGTTCATCAGCATTTTATTCTGGGTAATAAAAAAAATAAAATAAAATGGATACCTGTTTTCCACTGCTAAAACTGAAGCACCACTGTGTGAGAGCAACAGGAGAAAGAAACCAACCAACGGAGAGGAGAGAGAGAGAGAGAGAAAGGAGAGCGCGCGAGAGTGCCCACTGCTAGCTCACTGAGACAAGGAGACTGACCGGAGAGGAGAGAGAGCAACGACGGACTGGCTGGCGCCTCACGGGGAAGGCAACTCACCCTGCAATGAGTGGTCAGCTGAGTCCCTGCTCCCCCAGTCCAAGAAGCTCGAGAGAAGGGCCTTAAGCAGGTTTCACTTCATTCCATACTTCTCTTTGCGAGCAGGGCATTACTTTTCAGAGCAGATGGGGAGAGGAAAACCCTCATCTCAGAGTTGTTCTCAAGGGGTACTATATTTTAGCAGTAACTGTTTACATTTTAGAAGCAGAGTATCTGAGAGAGAGTTCCTAAGTTGACAGCAGGCCAAGCAGAAATCCAGCGGAACGTAGCTGATGCTCAACTCTGAGATGGAGGTTTTGTTGTCCAGCGCTGGCTCTGAAATCCTAGTGTCATCGTGCCGCCCGCATTCTGAATGGGTCTTTCGTGACAAGGTGGTTTTAAAGAGATTCTTTCAAAGGAGCACTGAATTTTTAGAAGTTTGTCTCTGAATTCTTAGTGGTGGACCTGGGAGATCCTTGTTCTGAGAAGCTCACAAAAAGTGTAAAACAAAACTAAATTAGAGCACCAACCTTGAGAACTTTCAGTGTGATTTACAGTTGCAGCAATCAGCCTCTTCTTCCTACATCGGATAGCAGTTAGATGGAAGGAGCCTGCGCGCTCGAGCAGGAGGAGGGTTTCGAAGTGTTTTCTGTATGCTTTAATTGGCTACTGTCTGGACTCTACTCTGTGAAAAACAAGCCTTTCTTTCTGTAAGATGAACTTTGCGCTTGAAAGGGGATGGGTTCCTGTGCCCTTCGGCCCTGGAGGAAAGGATGCTAACAGGCCTGCTTTACTGCTCCCTCAGCTGGGGGGAAGAAGTAGTGGAAACTGGGGATTATATTGGTTTTGAAGTAAAGACTACAATGTTACCGAAGCAGGTTGGAGAAATGGGCAAAGCAGGCAGTTGTTGGAAGGTGGCCTCTGATAGATGGGTACAATTAGAGATAACGGGGTAGGCTTTTGTGTGGCTTCTTCGGTGATGAACGCAGATAGCCGAGGTTCAGGTGTTGCAGAACAAACCCGGAGCTGCTTTGTCAGGCAGTGCACCCAGCTGTGCCATCGGTGCTGGCTGAAGAAATAGCTGGAAGTCAGAACTGAGAACAGCACATAAGAGAAGCCATCCAATTTCTGAGTTGTACCCATATCTTAAATAAGTCATATGGGAACACTGGGAGCATTTTATTGGTGTCTAAACCTTTTTAGAAACGGCGCAGAGAATCACAGCTCCTGCAGACCCGGTTGGATCGGATCCCAAACTGCCAACCTCAGCCTCCCAACCAGGCAGAGACGAGCAGAGCGATTCTGACCTCGGGGTTTGTAAGGTTGGAATTAAGTTAGCGTTCTATCAAAGGGCTCCAAGTGTTTCTAGTCTTTTTTGGGGGGGGAACTTGAAATACCTCTCATATGAATGTACTTAAGCGATGTAAAACCCACTTTTTGTATCTGGGGGGAAAGCCCTTTCATCACTGTCCTTTCTGTAGAGTGTTGACCCGCTTTCATCACCTGTATTTGCTGTAGTTTTCAGGAGTGTCTCTTCCCCAGCACAGACCTGGTGTAGCATACCCACAAACGTGAGTAGCGTGCACATAGAATGGAACAGGTGTTCAGCATTTGTGTTCAGTCCTGCAGTGAACGTGGTTCAAGAACTGCAAAATAAACTCCAATTTTCCAGAAACGAAAACCATTCTTTGCTCATAAAAAGCCTCCAGCGTTTAGACTTCTACAATGCGAAAGAATGGAGACACAGGCCACCTTCCTTCCTTGTGAGATGGACTGTTTTATTTATTAACATTGCCGAAGGGCTTTTTTAATTTTTTTTTTTTTTCCTTCTGTAGGCTGCGTAGCTGCATAGACTTTTCAGATAGGTTGAAGCTGTAACCCTCTGTGCAATGCAATCCATTGAGTAATGTAACCCCCTCCTCCGCCCTCCCCCCTTTATTTCACTGATGGGAATGCCTGCCTCTGCTTCTGCTGTTTTTTTTCCTTTGTAGCAGTTACTCTGAGTTTTATAAATCCAGACATCAGTGCTAGCACGCTGTTACTCTTTTGATTTTGTCTCAGTTTGTTTTAAACCTGTTTGTCATCAATAAAATATTAATAAACAGCTCTTGCATTCACGGTGGCCCCCTACCTTTCAATGAGGAAACCATTCATTAAAACTTAGTATGATTGTAGAAACTTCAAGTTTATTACTTCCTTTAAACATGGACTGGTACAAAAGTGGGGGGTGAGCAGAGCGGACGGGGGGGAAGCAAATGCAGATCCTGGGTGGGTGCTCAGCTGTGCTCAGCCTGGCTCCAGCAACAGCTCTGCATCCCTCAGTCTGCTCCAGCCACCAAAAGGAAAGGAGGGGGTTGTAAATCCCTCCTGTTTTAATGGGGAGAGAAGGAAAACGGCTCCTGCTGGGTTACGGCCCACTCAAAGCTCTTAAAGCCTTCAGTGGTGGATGCTGCTTTCTCTGCGCTATGTTAGGGGTTACTGCTGGCTGGGGGGAAGCTGAAGGTGAGTGCTACAGGTAAGGGCTGCTCTCCAACTACTCAGCCTGGTTCAGGAGTGGCAGCAGGGCAGTGCTGCAGGAAGATGCTCCTCTGCAGCTCCGGCAGTGGTTTAAACCCTCAGTGCTTCCTTGGAGCTGCACTCAGCAATACTTCATCAGATCTTGAGACAACACAACACAGGTACAAAGAAAAAGTAAAAACAGTCCAGGCTGTGCTGTCAGGCTCATATTGCAAAAAAAGTAATTCAAGTTAACTCAGATTCCTTGTCTGCTCCCCCCACCCCCAAAAAACAGCAAAGCTGCAGCGGTGCCAGGAAAGCCTCTGCTGGAGGAGCAGCACGCAGCACTGCCATGGCATTAAACACTGCGAGAGCAACTGCTGCAATGGACTGAGGAGCACAGCCAAGAGCTGCAGATCTGTCCACAAATCCTCAAAAAAAAAAAAAAAAAAACTAAAAAAACCTAAAAGCCAAATAAATCACAAATAACCCCCAAAAGCGTATGCGCATTATTAACGTGGTGCCTGCATTACGAGGGTTGTAATACTGCTGTGCAAAGCTGCTGCTGCCTGCACTCACTGCTTCGCTCAGCGAGCTGAACTGGCGCTGTGCTGCAGCAGAGGGAGCTGGGGGGGTCAAAACGCCACCGACTGCTGCACACATGGCACTGTGTGCCCCTGCTGTCCTTCCTCAGCCACAGCGCCTCCCCTGCGGTGCTGCTCCGCAGGGGCTGATGCAGACAAACCCTCCACAACAGGTGAATGGGGGCTGAACAAAAAGCAGTGCTAGAGGGAACTCGGCTCCAAGTACACCAACATACAGCTCAGGTGTGAAGCAGAAGCACCGCTGCCCCACGGCCTCCACTGCCCCGGGGAAGGGATTCAGTCGCGACACAGCTCGTGTCACGACACCATACCTCTTCCTGCAGTTGGACCAGAGCTGCTGCAGCTGAACCTGCCAGCATCACTTCAAATTTGTCATTTCGTTTTGCATCGCCTAAGCTGCAGAAAGCTGAAAACAACAAAGCCCAGCAGCAGCTGCTCTGCCAGGCACAGGAGGAGGCCAGGATTCCCAGCCTGGTGTCTCTGCCACCCGCAGTGGATGGCTGAGCAGCACCCAGGGTCAGACCTGATCATAACCCCGTCACCACCTGCAGGCTCTGACAGAGCACCTCAGGGCACCCAGCACAGCACGGCCACTAAACCAGCCCTGTCACCATCCCGTCACGCAGACCTCCTCTCTGCCTGCACATGAGGAAGGCAGCACAGAGGGGAGCTCTGACCTCCTTGTCCCAGTAGGAAACTCCCTAAGCACCAGCACAGAGGGCATTTATCACACTTGGATTTATTCCATCAATCATTCCGTGTCCCCCACGGCGCATACCCACAACCACTCCTCTATCTGCAGCCACACTCATCCACCACCATGTCCTCGTAGTGCCTCAGCACCACGTTGTCACTGTTGTCATAGTAGAGGATGGAGATGGGGGACAGCCTGACGGGGACGCAGCAGGGCTGGGGTGTCCCCTCCGGGTCCAGTGAGTGCACCATGGTCTGCAGGATGGCGTGGTTGGTGCTGTTGAGCTCAGCTGTCAGGGGGAAGGGGCACTCGCCCAGGCAGTAGTTGGCCAAGTAGCCCTGCGGGGCGATGATCCAGTTCTCCCAGCCGACGTCACTGAAGCTGATGTAAAGGCGCCGGGGCTTGCAGAGGTTGCTCGGTGTGACGGGGACGTTGTAAGCGCTCCTCCTCCTCCTGGATGCCCCGCACTGCTGGCTGAGGGTCACCACCAGGAGAGAGGCATCCAGGAACGAGTCGATGCCGGCACAGAGGCCCTGTGGCCCTGCGCTCAGCGTGGCTGAGGCTCCGTCTCCGCTCACCGCGATCTCCAGGATCAAGCCCAGGTTCCTGCTGTGAGTTGTCCAGTCCTTTGCCACATCGCTCAGGTTGAAGAGCAGAGACTTGTGCAGGCGGGCGAAGGACTGCTCCACCAGCAACTTGCGGCCTCGCTCCAGGGACGGCGTCCCCCTCAGTGGCACCTGGCAGCTGCGGTACAGCCGCAGCTCGAAGCCCTGCCCCTGGCCGGGGCTGTGGTACGAGTTGTGGCTGAACTTGAGCTCCAGCTGAGCCATCGTCAGACGCTCACCCTCCTCCAGCACAGAGAGGTTAAAGTACAGACGCTTCTGCAGACACAGCAGCGGATGGGGCTGTGTGCTGTGAATGAAGTGGCCTGATGGAGAAGAAGAAATAGAGGTGGTGGTGTCTGAACCCCCTTATGGCGAGCAGGATCAGCCTCCCAGTAGTCGATCAAGCTCCTGGCTGCACACGAAGAGGAATACGGGCAGAGCAGAGACAGGCAGCTCTACACATCCACAGCTGCTGGATCAAGATGACAGTGCCGTGGGATGGGGCCATCAGCCCCACAGCACAGCCTGCAGCAAACTGTCAGTATCGCCCCCGGGGCAGAAGCGTTGTTAGAGGATGGAAGGAAAGGAGGGCGGATAGCAGCAGACTTCAGCAGACTGAAGTGACGAGCTGCCTGTGAAAGCCAGCCCTAGATTTCCACTGGAAATCTGAGCTCAACAGAACCCAATCGCGCCTTGAGATGCGGATGGCATTGACAAAGCAGCTGCCACGTAAAGGAATGGCTCAGAGCAGCCCGAGGCAGGAGGACCAAAAGGAGAATGGGGACAGGACCCAGCAGGATTGCTGAGCATCTGCCTCCACCCGAAGCAGGGAGCCTGAACTCTAACATCATTACCTACAACACGCTCACAGATCAGACCATACACAGGCAAGACTGGTCTCAGAAACCACTTCTGGCTGCTGCCCTGTCCTCCCCCAGCCATTCCCAGCCCAGACCACAGAGAGGCTTTCAAAAGGCAGGACTCAAACGGCAGCATTTCTGTACCTTGGTCAGCGAAGACACGGATGATGTCCCCAGGGACGTTAAACTCTTCCACTCTACAACCATCCACCGGGTCTCTGTTTGTTGCAGGAGAGCTCTTCCTCTTCTGGAAGATCCGCCAGAGAACAGATGGCACCGGAATGGGGATTTTGGGGCTGGGCTTCACGCTCAGACCCAGGGATTTTAACAGCAAACTTTCCTGTAAACTTAAATCCATCCCCAGACTCACAGTAAGGAGAGCCCAGGCGAGGCCAGCTCCAAAGCTGGCACGCACAGGGAGAGGCCACATCACTCCGCTTTCCTGACCGCAGACAAAGAGCAGCGCTGTGCACAGGACCCACTGCCAGCTGCACTGAAGACAGGGCCAGGGGGTGATGATTGCCTGATGGGAGCCTTTGATCTCGTTAGTGCTCAATTAGCACACAGGGATTCCCAGGATTGGGCAGAGGGTGTGAACGGTCCCCCCCGGCTCCCCGGGGCCTTTTAACCCTTTGAGGCTGTGGCAGGAAAGCAGCTCAGAGCTCCCTCCCCTTCTGCATCTCCACCCCATTGAGGTCCAACAAGAAGTTCCACGCAGCAGCAATGCTGCCAGCACGCCGAGCTGCTCCCCGTGCCCTGGAGAAGGGCAGATCTGGTGGCCACTCCACCCAGACTGGGGAGACGCTGCTCAGTCCGGGCTTTCTCTCACCGCCTCCTCCCCAATCAGCTCCTCAATCACAGTGTTTAACACTTCTCTCCAAACGCTGTTAACTTCCAGCACAGCGCATCTTCAAGCTCTGCCCTTCAGCTCCCACCATCCTCCCCCAGCCCAGGTGCACAGACAGCAACCAGCACCCACTTCCCACACAGGGTCCCCCCGCTCAGGCACACACACACCAAATGCTGCAACTCCAACACACTGAGATTCAGCTTCCTTCGTTTCCTCCTTCCTGCAAATCCAGTTCAAAAGCCAAGAAACTAAAGCACGCAGATAGAGCCCTCTGAAACTCTGCTAGGAAATTACAAGGTGACGCATCCTGCCACAGCTTGGCAGTTTCCATCAAGCCAAAGTCACATTTTGCTTTCAGTTTCCCTGAGGCTCACGTGGCAGCAGTGAGTCAAATCAACATAAAGAGATCAAACAGTAAAAAATAAAATTAAAAAAAATAATAATTAGTCAACCTCTGATGCCTGGAGCGGATGCATCCAGTATCCTACCACTGCCTACTGATTCCGGCCGGGGGAGCTCTGTGCTGGGTCAGCCCCAGACCCCAGACCCCACCAGGCTCGGGTCAACGCTGCCTGGAAAATCAGCACAGGCAGCAGAGATTGACTGCTCTTCACTCAAGCAAGCAGACGTTGCTGGGCAAGAGTCTGCAGAAATCTCTTACATGGGCTTTTTAAGCGAACAAGATGTCCTGGCCCTCATTCTGGGCCAGAATAATGCTCTAGGGCTGCGTTTCCAGGAAGACCTGCACGAGAGAACTGTGCTGCATGCTGCAGCCTCCAGAGAAGCACAGACATCTCCGAGTTAGAGACCCCTCCAGGTCAGCAAGGCCCAGAAGTGCACTGCTTCACCTCTCTGCTGCCTGCTGGCTCCAGGAGCAGAGCTGGCTTTGGGTTCCCTATGCCTGATACTGCAGTGCCAATGGGGGAGAGGACGTTCCCCTCCCCACCTGACACTGCATCAGAGAACCCTTCAGTGCTGCTGAGGCAGAGTGGTGGGGAGGGGCCAATGCAAACAACAGGAGAAATCACAAAGAGACTGAGAATAGCTGAGGGATGGATGGAGTGAAAGAGGAAGCACCAGGGGACCTAAAGCCAGCTCCAAATCCTACCTGGACCAGCAAAGCCACTGCCTCTCAACTGAACCAGCACGTACAGGCTACAGAAAGTACACAGCATCAGGTGAAGCCTGGTCACAGGCAAGGCCTGGCAGGGGCCTGTTCCATCAGTGGCATCTCTTCCCCGGCTCCAGGCAGGGGATGAAGGGGCGTTGGGGATTAAGCTCTTCTTGTGCCTTTCATTTGCTGGGATTGAGCGTAGGGTCCTGGCTCAGTCCCCAGATCCAGCCAGGCTGCAGCAGCCACACTCTTATAACCGCTTGTCTTTCACAAGTCCGTTCTTCAGGTGCATCCTGTGAATGAGAGCACAGCAGACAATGAGCTTGGGCCTCTGCACTGACTCTCCCTCCCTTACTCTCACACATCACTGCTGATCTGCCATAACAGGCTCATGCAGGCGTTTTGAGGCTGGTCCCATCAGTCAGACCTGCTTTACAGGATCCAGTAGCTCACCTGACTTTGTGCTCCACACAAACAGCAGATGCTGTTCAGGGGGAGCAATGTCACACACAGAGCCAGTTCTGCTGGTGAGGAGGGGAAGGGAAAGGTGAGGATTCGTGGGACAAAGGTGGACAGACACACTGCAGTGCTGGGATGTGGAGACACAAAGTTCTTCCCGATCCCTGCAGCTATTTTTTACACTCTGCATCAAGACATCCTTCTCTTTTCCAGCCCAGCGGTGGATGCTTTGAATGCTGCTCCACGGCATCTTCCCTTCTCCCAACCCAGAGGTGCTGCCCATGTCCCCACCCCTGCCCACGCACCCTTCTTTCAGAGCATTGGGCAGCTGGAGCCCACTCTCTTTCTTCTTGCCCACTGTGGTTTTCTTGCTGTCCTCCACATCGTACTCGCGCACGTCATTCACCTCGTGCACCTGCCCCATCAGCACCTTGGCCACAAACAGGACGATGTACTGCAGGGGGAAAGGCACCATCAGCCACAACCCCAGGCCCAAAGCTGTTCCACCCAGCCCGCTCCATCCCATCTGCTGCATGGGGCGTTCCTCTGCTGCCTTCAGCCCCTCCAGCAGCTCCCATAGGGGTGGCCAAAGCTCCTACAAATGCCATTTTGACTGATTTCATCACCCCCAGACAATGGATGCAGCTGCCACCCGGCCCAGCCCAGCGTTCAGCCTCACCCCTCCCCCAGAACTTCAGGAGATGCCATGGCTTTTGTGCCTGTGTCCCTGTGTCACATTCCCACCTGCTCCAGTGTGAAGGAGCCCCCGGGGCAATGACAGTCTGCTACAATCCCTTCCCCTGGATCCCCGGGCTGAGACATTCTCCATTCCAGCACCAAGAAGCCCTCTGGGCGCTGCCCTCCTCCCTCCCCTCTCAAACCCCACGCTTCCCCCATGCCTGCAGCTCCCACAGCCACCCTGGAGAGGCAGGCAGCAAGCATTGCACAGCGGCAGCTGAGGCAGGAGAGGCAGCGCAGGGGTGGCTGAGCTTCCCCTACTCACCAGAAACCAGTAGATGTTCATCAGAGTGAGGACAAGGAGCAGAGCATTGAAGAAGAAATAGAAGGGGATATTAGGAACCGACTGGAGGCTGGAGTAGCAAGTGGCGTAGAGCACCTTGAGGGGAAACCAGTAGAGACGGAACCAAAACCTGCCAGAGCAGAGGGAGCAGGGTGGGATTAATGGCCCCCAGGGATTCCCAGAGCAGCTTCCTCCAGCACAGCCTCCCTTGTCAACTCCTCTTGCAGCTGGCAGTCCCAGCCCCTGGCATCTGATTTGGGTTTAAAGGCCTGGTTCTAAGACTTCACACACGCAGGTACATCAGGGAGGGTACTATTGCCACAGGCTGAGCACCAGCACCAGGCTGAGCAGTGGCTTTCTCAGAGTAGAGGCAATTCTACAGTGCAGATTTTCTCAGCTGGATGGGGGCACAGCAGAGGAGTACAGCTGAAAGGTTTTCTTAGTTCTGTGCATCCCTTGTTTATCACTCAAAACCTTCCTTGTTCTCCTTCCCCCTCATATCAATCGTTCCTGTTGCCACCTCTCCTTTTCAGAGAAGCCTGCAGAGAGGGAGGAAGGAGACAAAGGGATGCACCAGGAGTGACAACCTGTGAGTAATTTATCTCTGCTCTTCATCTTTCTCTCCTGCCTTTCCCCAGGAGGAGCAGCAGGGCTGGGATCTGAGGCCCACATCCCATTTGTTTCTTCTTCAAAAAATAAAAATAAAAGAGAAGAAGAAGAAGAAGAAAAAAAACAACCCACAAAAATTGTTTATTAATGCTAAAACCAAATGAGTGGGAAAATGGGAACAGCTCCTCCTCCCCTGGGGTCATTTGTCATGCTGCAAGCAAAATTTCACAGGCACTTCTGTGGTGACAGACGGCAAAGTGACTACAGAAGGATTCCAAGCCCAGCATGGGGTCAGGCTCTGCAGGAACCTCTTCCCAAATAGTTTATAGAAACAACTCGTTCCCATGCACACACACCCAGCAGGCTGTACCCCGGGGCACCAGGGTGACTGCAAAAGCTGGCAAGGATAGCTGGAAGTGGGATCAGGGCTGGGTAGGCAGACAAACTCACCAGCTGACACTGAAGGTGAGGCAGCCAATGTTGGAGATGATGTCGTTGAGCCGATGGTAGACACCCCCCCGGTGCTTGAAGTAGACATTGAGCTTAGTGAATTCCAGCTGCACGTCATTAATATCATGCAGGAAGAGCACGAGGATGCCCACGTTGTGGTACCTACAGGAAAGGGAAACAGGGAGGGAGGGAGATGTGGACCACCGGGTCTGCGTCAGCACACAGCACACATCGCCCCCCGCACCATAAGCAGCTGGGCTCTGTGAACAGCACAGAATGAGGCCTGGGAAGGCACAGCGTGGCAGCAGGCTGCAGGGCAGGTCTGCACTATGCAACGGTTTGTGAGCACTGGGATTGCTGTGGGAGTGCAGGGTTAGAGGTGGGAAGAATCTGCGCCGGCCCTGGGTGAGTCCCCCAGTACACAGGAGATGCATGGGAGCACAGAAAAGCCACAGCCTTTGCTGCACGCTGCCCAAGGCTGGCACAGGTACAGCACAGGGGGACAGCACGACAGCCAAGGCCCTCACCTGAAAGCGTAGGAGAAGGCTATAAGGGTCAGAGCAACCACGTGGTGGAGCAGCATGACAACGGAGTCCTTGCGCCACGTGTCCATGTAGGCAGTGGCATAGATGGAGTGCCCATAGAAGCTGCACTGCAACAGGTAGGCGATAGCGATGTCCGTGGGCACATCCATGCCCTTCTTCCAGTCTAAAATGGGAGAAAGACACCCAGGGTGAACCCAGAGCCCTCATCAACATCACAGAGGAGCGCAAACAGCCAGGAGCCAACAGCAACAGAGCTGCCCTGGGCGCCTGTCAGCACTTTGCTGTGCTCAACTTCCACTCAGGACTTCCCAGATGAAAACGAGGTGAATTCTGGAAGAGGACCCAGGCATCCTGGCTCCCAGACTCCTCCTCTGGCATCAGACCCATTCCCACTCAGGGACGTAGGGCAGAAGCCCTGATTTACTTCCCTCCTTCTCTAACTCCTCAACCCCTCTTTGCTCCGTAGCCAAAACCCAGACCCTGCTGTCTGCAACAGCCACTAGGTGACACCCTCTCTGTAACAAAGTAATAGAGGCGGCCTGTTCTGCACTAAAATCATCACAGAAAAGTTAATGTGGAGGCTTGGTCTGAGAATTTCTCTCCCACCAACTTCAGTTCCCTCATTCAACTCAGGTTTCCTATGAACCTGAACATCCTACTGCACACCCCCTTCTCCCTGACTCTTACTGTACCATAAAAAACGGACGGTGGGTCGTAGAAGAAGGGGTAGTCAGTGAAGAACAGCAGGTAGCAGCCATAGGACCAGGATATTGTGTAGAAAAGCAGCTTCCAGGCACTCTCAGGCATCTTGGCAGCATCTTTTGGCTGCAGCTTGCACCACTCACCAAAGGGCTGTAAGGAGAAGGGAGAAGCGTCACCACAGGGCAAGGAGACCCCGAGGAGCCCAGCACAGAGCTCACAGAATCCCTAAGGGACTCCAACACCGCACTCTGCAGGCACTGCCAGAGAGGACAAAACCAAGGACGTGAGTCTCATTATTTTGGCTTTCTTTACAGCTTGAGCTACGAGGCCTGAGAAAGAGCCTAAAGTGGGGAAAAACACAAAGTTGGAGATTCATCCACTCTGCCTTGGCCACATTGGAAAGCTGCAAAAGCAGAGCCTTGCAGAGAAGGAGGAAATCTACAGCACGCATCCCAGGGTCTGGGCATCACTCCATCACCCTGGCTCCAGGAGCAGGGCTGACCACAGCTTGCTTTTGCAGAACAGAATCAATACAACTGTAATAAAATCAAGTCCCATCTGCATAAGGAAATCCAGAAGAGGAAGCTCTAACAATACCACCCTATGCATTTGGACTTTGCAGTGCTGCCAGGTCTCAGAAAAGAACCTTTCAAGGGAGGAAGTGATGGTTCTGCTGAGTCCTGAACACAGCTGCTGCTGCTTTCCAAGCAGCGGGGCACAGCATCCTCCTGCACAGCCAGCACCGGAGGGAGCAACTCTGCATGTAATGTGTGTGTAAGAGCTGCTCCTCCTGCTCCCTCACCCCAGGCTCACCCATAGCTGGGCTTGTTTTTCACTCCTGTGGTTTGCAGCACCCTTCCTGCTGGTCAGGACTCAGAGACAGGAGACAAAGCCTCCCCAAATATGACCAAAGTGATGAAGGAGGGGACGAGCAGCTCAGTGGATCACTCATTCTATTAAGAATGAAACTTTCTCACTTCAAGTTCCCCACGATGCTGAGGATGATGAGTAGTGCACCTGATTTTTGATACTCACACTTCGCAACAGCAAGAGAGCGAGGGGCCGGGGGCTGCTCAGAAATCACAATGAAAGCAAAGCTCCAGCATTAAACAGCTCAGCTCCCCTGGAAATGAAGGATAGCATGAGCTGCTCCGGCTCAGATCATGAGTGCTCCGCAGGATGAGCGAGCGCCCTCAGCTCAGCCATGGCTCTCAGCGCTGATGTTTTCCCTCAGTGGCAGCTGAGCAACACCAGACACCATCTCTGCTTCTAATCATGAGACCGACAGGGCCCTACCAGTCCCAGCAGCCTCCACCCGGCTGCAGCAGAGCATCACTCAGCGTCCAGCAGGAATTGCCTCTCCTGAAACAGATAACACACCCCGAGGCCCCGGGTGGGGGAGCTCCACTGGGAGAGATAAGCCAGAGATGAAAACAAAACGCTTGCAAAGTAACCATACCCTGCCCCAGGTCAGCACTTTCTGCAGCCCGCGCCTGGCTCCTTGATGCTCAAAGGCTATATTAAGGCTCCAGCTGTCCCCAGGCAGAGGCCCGCCTGGCTTTTAGCCCCTCTCTGTGTCAGGCTTTCAAAGGACTCCACTCTCGGTCTAAAAGTGCTTTGTTCTGAGCTTAGAGCAGCGATGGGAAATTCCGACCTGGAAGCAGCAGCCCCAAATGCTCTGCCAAGCTGCCCACAGCCCCTGCAGCCAAAGAGGGGCAGCGCCGGCCTCCCCGTGCATCCTGCATTCACAGCGTGGCTGAGAACACACTGCTGCCAAAGCTTCTTCCAACAGGAGCCACGGCAGGAAAAAGAGAAGGAAGCTTGAAGGGTGAATGAATAATGCAGAGACAGAAAGTCCCGAGCCCAGAAAGCATGAATTATTTGTATCTCCATAAAGTGGAGCAGAGAAGCAGCTCAGCTGCGGGGGCAGCTCAACACTTTGCCAAGGCAGACCTTTGCCACTCCTGTGCTCTTCATTAGGGACTGGATTTAGGACATAGGGCTCAACCCCACGACCCCGTTGCAGCAGTGCTGTCAGTCACCAGCCAAGTCACTCAGCTGCATCTCTGCACCTCAGTTCCCCACCTGAAAAGGGTGAGGGCAACTACATTTCTATTCCAGGCAGGCAGAGCTGACAACAAGGGCTATCACTCATAGCACATCCTGCTGGACCAGCCGTTTCTGGAGGCTTGGGCCCTTGGCAGAGGTTGTAACAGTGCAGCAAACCTGGCAAACCTGTCCTCAGGGCAGGAGACGTGTGAGGTAGGAGATGCGCAAGGCAGGAGATGCCCTCCTGCTACCCAGCTGTCGTCCCCATGGCAACAGCATGGAGATGCCTGTTGCTAAGGGCAACGGGTGCTGCTGCTGGAGCAGTGGATCTGGCTCCGGCTGAAAGAGCCCAAAGCTCTTGGCAAGTGATGTAATGGGGCTGCTCTTAAAGGACGACCGGCTCTTCCTACCTCCTCCACGATACTCCCACACAAACCTTCACAAGAACCTTCTGATTCACTTGTAAAATTAATGGGAAACAGGGTGGGAGGGCTGCGCCAGCTCCCCCGCACTGCCTGGCACAACCTGGGGACTGGGAAAGAGCACAGCAGCGGTTGAGAGCACTGTGAGAGCAGCTTGGAGCTGGAGGGAAAGAAAAACCAAATGGAAACTGCTGCTGCCCACAGCTCCAGAGAAGTGTCAAAAAATACATACTCAGAGAAAAAACCAAACACACTCACACCCCTCCTGCAGCCTGGGGCACTGGAGAAAAGCAGAGCATCCCCTCAAATCTGCGGGCAGCTACAGCAGCAGGGCAGGAGTCCTCCCAGCAACCTGGCAGGTTTGCAGCGACAGGTTATGAATCACAGCTTGTTACAGCCTCTCAGCACCTCGGTTTCTCAGCAAAGGCACAGGGAAGCTGGGCTCTGGACAACACTTCCCAGATAAATGTGATGAAACGCACTGTGACAATTGCAGCAAGCCAAAAGACATTATTTCTTCCTCGGTTCCTCTGCAAGCAGTCAAATTTCCCCCACGGAGAGAAAAGCAATAGCAGACACTCTCTGGAGACCCAACACAGCTGCCAACAGGGTGCTGCGGGGGCTGAATAACCTTCTCATGCCTGAGTGCTGACACAGCAGCACGGGGAGGGCAGCCTCCGCTCGGAGACCTGCGGCTTCGCTCCCAGAGTGAAGAAAAGGCCCATTGTTGTGGTTCCCCCCTCGAGCTGCCACAGTTTGTGCTTCAAATGCTGAGCAGAGCGCAGTGGGATGAGCCGGGGAGGTGGGTGAGGAAGAGCCAGCAGCAAGGGCTGCTCTGGGCGGTGGGTTTGGGGACAGCAATCGTTCCCTTCAATTCACATGCCCTGTTCTGGGGTTTGGAAAAAAACCAAGCCTTGACAATACTGTAAAATGGAGAGAAGTTACATAAATCACTGAGAGGGAGAATAGGGAGCATTGCTTTCCAGCTTCCACATCAGTGCTGAGACGATACGGTAGCACTCCTCTAGAAACTCTGTTTTCAGAGCCATTTTCCAATGTGCAAAATACTTCTCCTTGCAGAAGACACTGCAACGTCCTACAAATTATGCCACCAAGGCAGCAAGCTGACTAGTGGGCCTAAAACAGAAAACATTCACCCACTGCAGAGAAAAGGCAGCAGGGGGGACCTGACAGCCATCAGATTCAGAGGCAGAACTGGAGCTTTCATTCAGAACAGAATGCACTTGGCTGTCAGCTGCCCTGCGGATGCTCAGCTCACACAGGGATGCTCAGGTTGCTGCTCTTTAACCCAACTCTCAGAGTGCCTGCAGCCACTCCACACACCAGCCGTCGGGGACTCTCCCTGTCTGCTAATCCACATTTGCTCAGCTACTTGGGATCTTTCCTACACCAAAACAACTCTTTTCCATTTTCACACCAAGCAAGGATCCTGTGAAAAAGAGACGACGGGCAAAAATTATCTTTGCTTGAAGGATGATGGGAAAACCACCTCTAACACACAGACCCAGCAGTTTCAATGGGTGAGAAGCACACGCTCTCAAACCCTAACCAACCCCCTCCCATCACACACACACAGACTCCACTGCTTCTTCAATCCGACGGTCAGATGTTTCGTGACAAAGGTTAAATGCTGCTGTGGTGAGAAACAAAACCGCTGCCCTGCTGCTCCCACTGAGAAAAGTGGGGCAATGCAAATAGCACAGGAAGAGCTGCAAGGCTTTAAGGCACTCGTCTCACAGAGGAGCGGCCAGAGCAAAGTGAGATGCACGGCGTGGTTCAGGCTTCAAGGTCTCACGGTAAGAGTCACTTCCTCTGCAGACACAGAGTTACAATTCAAGCTGCAAGATCTATTATTTATAAGCAGCACGCAGGAAAGTAGCATTCTCCGGACACAGAGTGCATTCATTTTCATAACTGTATTTCAGTTCTTGCAGGGAACGTGAAGGCATTCAAAAGGAGGAAGGATGCTCTGAGTCTGCACTGGGAGGCAGTCCTGAACGTGGGACAAGTTTCCTCCCAGTGTTAAGCAAGAGGGTTTTACTTTCTCACTGACTTTTCTCCAAGTGAGGAAGCTTCTTGCTGGATGCCCCGCTGCCCACGCAGGAGGCACGCAATACAAACCTGTCTCATAAAACCTGCCAAAGGCTGGTGAGGACAGCCACAGTCCCCAGCTTTTCCCATACTAAGTCCAGCAGAACAAATAGAGAAATGCTTCAAGTTCTTCAATTGGAAGTAAATGCACACACAGTTGTCTCTCACTGCTGCCACCCCTCCACCTCTCCGCTGGGAGGAAACTGATGCTATCTCACACCCGCTCACCCCTGCAGCAAACGCAGGCGTAGCCACAAGAACTGGCTCTGATGAACCCTCCTTGCTCCTCTGCAATTGCAAACATGACCCACTTCTCCCTGGGAACAATACCTCAGCATTGGTGCACACTGCCAAGTGTCCTCCGAGGGCACGCAGAGGACTGCACAGCTCCAAGAGCTTTTTTCACACTCTGATTACTGCTCGCTCTGTAAAGCTGGGCCTTTTACGAGGAGAAACTGGAGCACGAAGGGAACACACCCCGTTTGTTACAGCAGACCTATCATCACCTCCAGCCCAGAGCTCCCAGGCACTGGGTGCATCCCAGCAGCAGCCCCAGGCAGACGGGGCTGCAGGGAATGAGGGGAAACAGCCCTGCACAAAAAGCCAGCCCATTATCACTGACACCTTGCCTAACCATCAGCTTCCAATGGCTCCAGAGGCCTTGGACTGGAACTTTGCACAAGGTCAGGCTCCAGCTCCACTGGATAAGCAAAAGCAACTCTGAAAAGCAAAAGCAGAGCTGCTTTGGAGGCCTCAGCAACGTAAGTCCTGATGGCCTAATTGCAGGATGCAAGGTAGCTCTCTGCAATCTCTGAAACAGTTTCTGAAGGAAATGATTTCCCCAGGGCACGCGGCCTGGCCCACGCAGGCACAAGGAGCCCTGCGCTCCCATCACTGCTCCAGGCTGTGCTGCTGTGCTCCCGGGAGATGAGAAAACAGCTGAGAGCTGAGGACTCCCACCTGACCCAACACGCAACGCCTGCGTTAGTTCCGCTGTTGCAATCCTCTCAAGGCTGCAGGAATGGCACTGCAGAGCACACAGCACCTCTCCGGGAAGGCAGAGAAGAAGAAATTGCTACTGCTGGGACAGCATCAGAAAGGAAGCAGTAGGGCTCAATTCATTATGGATGCTTTCCACAGCAAAAAATAAAGAACAAAATAAAATTAAACGGGACTGTTCTTCATTCTCAGGGAAGTCCTGTTCATTCTGCTCCTCACAAAGCACCGCACTAACGGGGATGATGGTCAGCAAACCCACCCGGGGGCTGAGCAAGCTGCATGCAAGCACCCTGCATCCCCAGCTCTGAAGGTCAGCCCAGCACTGCAGCACGCAGCCAACCCCACCGCCGCGCCAGGGAAGGAAAGCGGGGAAGGACATTTTTCACACAAACCGCAGCTGATGCTGAGAAACGTGGCCTGATCCTTTGAGCACCTGCAAGAAATAATCCCCGGCCCCCTACCCGACCCCGTTACATAGCGTAGATAGAGCTCTCCCGTGCAACGGGACCCCCGGCCCTCCGGCGACGCTCTGCCCTGCAGGATGCTGCCCGGGGCGGGACCGCAATGCCCCCTCACGGCACGCGGCCCCGGGGGACGGATTCTTCCCACACAAACCACCCGAGCTCCCTAGAAGAACAGCACGCTTCTCTGCGCGACAAGCTCGGGATGGAGCCCTGCGGGGCGAGGAGCGGCCGCTCTGCGCAAGGAGGATTCGACCGCAGCGGGAGAGGCGCTCAGCCGCGCAACCCGCGGGGTTTAACCTCAGGGCAGGGCGTCGGAACGAGCCGCAGCCCGGGAAAGGAGGACCGGAGCCCTCCCGCATCCCGCGGTACTGACCCGAAAGACGCGGCGGGCGGCGGCGCGGCGCAGCACGGTCCAACCCAGCGCGCACAGCCCGCACAGCAGCACTTCTCCCCAGCGCAGGTGCGCGTTCTCGGCCCACGTCCTCCTCGACAGCTCCCAGCCGCAGTCCGCGCAGCCCCGCGCGGCCGCCGCCAGGCTGCCGTATCCGCGCCGCAGCAGCTGCCCGTAGCCGGGCATGGGCTCGGAGCCCCGCATGGCGCTCAGCGTCGCTCGCCCATCGCCCCGCCGTGCCCGGCGGCACCGCGCAGGCTCCGCGCAGAGCGGGTCGGCCCGGCCCCCCCCCGGCCCCCGCCGTTACCGGGCCCTGGAGCCGCCCACGGGAGGAGCCTCCGCGCTCCGGCCGGTGCCTGCTAATGAGCGGCGGCTCATCGGGGGCCTGGCAGCGGGCCGAATGAAGCTACGCTGGAATTTCTAACGCGGAAAGCGACGCGATCGCTCTCTCCAACGATGGGCCCCGACAGCGGGCACGGCGAGACCCTCCGGCAAAAACACCGGGATTTCAGATGGCACCTCGTGACGGGGCGGCGGGAGCAGCTGTGCCCTGCGGGATGCCGTCAGCAGCCCGGCGACGCCACCCTGCAGAGCCCTCCGCGTTCGACATCCTCACGTCCACTCATTATTATTCTGTAAACGATTCTCCGCGCTTCCCTCTGTTCCACCGGTCTCGCAAAAGCCTCGCACAGCAGGAATTTGTCCTCTTTCTCCTCTCCTCGTTCGTTCCCACCACCCCGTCACGGTTACAACAGGTGCCGAAGTTCGGCCACAGATCAAAAGGCTGTGGGGTAAGGAGATGCACCTGGAGAAATGCAAACCCTGCCTCGGGGCCAGCCCTTATGCCAGCCCTTACCGAGCACCTCCTCCCGAGTTGGGCAGCCTGCGTTCCAGCACACACTGCTGTTCATACAGCAGAAATCTCATCAACAAGGAGCTCACAATTAACAGCAGTCAAATCGATCGCCATCCACAGCTCAAACGTTTGCTCTGCAAGGTTTAAGACGAAGGTTCTCCTGAAATGCTGGCACAAATTCTCTCCTTGCTGAGGCAGCGCAGGAACCTCAGAGCAATGCATTGGAGCAGCACAGCTGTGCTGTGCATCAGCCACAGAGCAGCAATTGGTGCCCAATGCACCTCAATGACAACCTCAAGTGCAGCAGTAAGGCTCCCTGTTAGCAGAGACAGACAGATGATCACTCATAAAGAGAAAACCCATCTGTGGAATTGTAAGTTGAAGAAATAGGAGTTTTAAGCCATCTGAAAGTCCCACCGCCGTCTCATTCTGCCTTCAAGTTCTTTGCAACTTCTCTAATTGGTCCCAGGCAGCAAAGAGAAAACACAAACTCATTCCTCTCACAGGTCTGAACAACACGTTCCCCTATTCTCACACTGACAGGTTTGGCTCCTTCTCCGCCACTTGCTTTTATTGTTTACATTTTTAAGTCAATTTATCATGGCCCATCAAGTGGGCAATGGCTGCCCTGAGCACACAAGCCCCTTTCACATCTCGCTCAGACAGCTCCACAAAGGAAACATTCATTCAAGACTGGACCACGAAAAACCCCTCACTGAAAAGAGCTGCTTGCTAAACAAGCCAAGGCAAGAGACAATGAGCTCTTTCAGAGCAATGGCTGCGAGGTGGGCACAAAGGAAACGCCAGTCAGACCGTTTGCAGCGTAGCATAAACCCCCTCTTCTCCCTCTCCCGAAAACGTTTTCCAAAAGATAATTCAGAAGATAAATCAAACATTGCAGCTCAGGAGGCCCCGCTGAGGGTTCCGGACGGACATCTGCTCCTCGTATCTCGACACAAAAGGCAGCTGAAATGCTGACAGGAGTCCAAGGCATAAAACCACACAGTGCTCTGTTCCTCATGTCCATTACGTGTCAGGTGCACCAACCACCACGTTCTCAGGAAAGGCTGGGGACAAACACTTCCCCAGTACTGCAGGATGCACTTTGTTAAAGAAAAACCTAATGCTTTCCTGGCTGCAGGACACGAGACGTTGCATTTATCAACTTAAGATCAGGGCTGAGCCTGTTACGATTGGATTATTTCTATTCTGGGGAAGCTTTCCCTCTCACCAGCAGTAACCCCTACAGCTGTGCATCCTTCTTCTGGAGGATGTTAACCTAAAAGGAGCCACCACCAAACCGAAAGAACAGCCGTAACTTGGGATTCACCCTGCACTGAAATCTGAGACTTGAAGTCAGCCTTCAGGCTCTCCCCATAGGGATTCATTCCACCCTCAGCACAACAGGGCTCAGTCCCACAACGGAATTACTTGAGTCTCAGGGTGTAAATTAAGGGGCACACAGAGCCAGAAAAGGCTTTATTAGGAATGTTTAAGGTACAGTGTTGCAAACTTGATTCGCGCTGTGTTTTAAACAGAGTTGAAAACCCCAGAAGCCAGAAGAGGCTTTTTGGCTCCCAGGTTAGAGCAGCTACACATTATATACAAACTCAGCAACGGTTTCCTGGATTGCAGACCCTGCCACGCTGAGTTAAGCCAGACCCACTTGCAAAGGGCATTTTTCCATGTTACCAGAAGGGTTCTGAGGAACCAACCCTGCTTTCCAGGTACCACAGAGCAGATCTGCTGCCCCGTTCCTCCTCAGGCGCTGGGGGCATACTGCATGGCGAGTCGCTCAAAGTCATTCTCCTTCAAATCAGAAACAAAACGAACACATTTCAAACCCTGCAGCAATTCACCAAGGCAAAATGAACTCTAAAAAGCAAACTGCCTGGGTCTGCTCTCAATCATTTCCATTTGTTTCTTTCTCCTTTCTCCATTAGCTCCCTCTGCCCGTCCCCTGAATTCTTTCTCATCCAGAAGATTTCCCCCATTTAAGCACAGCGTCCCACGCTAACAAACAAGTTTGTAATCTTGGTCAGATGGACCTCAAAGCATTTCTTTCCAGATGTACCCCACATTCAGTTACGTTTGGTTCATATACTTGGCACAAATACACTCAACCTGGACGTTGGGTATTTCCCAACATCTCACAAGGGCCAGAAAATTTGCTGGCAGTGGTGAGATGCTGAAGAAATGGATCTGCCTGTTTAGAACTGTAGTCATGCTCACAGCAAGCCTTCCCCCCGCCCCATCTTGCTGGTGTAAGTCATTACAAACTCAGTTTCATGTTGGAAAATAACCAGTACCTTTGCCTGATACTCCTTTATGAACGGATGATTCTTATGTGCATCCTTCAGCTGTGACAAGTAACGGTTTGTAACCTGATGGGAGGAAAAAGGGAAATTTAAATACTGGAAGAACACGAAGAAAAGCCAGAAAGTTTAAAACAATACTTCTATGACTTTGTTCTCAATGAGCAAAGAGCTGAGTTCTTCAGCACTTTGAAAATTAGCAGCCCTATTTGAAAGCAGTAAGACCTTCCATAGCAGATTCAACAAACAGAGAAAACCAAGCTCAGAACTTGGAGATTTCTTTCTCCACCCAGGCTCTCCTCTAAGCACAAACCACTGCCTACAACAGCTGCATTCCCAGACTTTATTGAATACTGAATTTCCCCCATGCCCCAGAACTCCACAACTATTTTGTTTTGTTAACTCTAATCCCGATGAGAACACAGGGTTGCTGAAGTTCTCACCCACAGCAGGAGCACAAAGCCTGTCCCCAGGCTGAGCTGCTTCTCGAGTACCATAAAATAAGCCTCACCTCTGGTGGTTTGCCCAGGTGCTGTGACAGGACAACGAAGTTGATCAAGGTCTCAGGATGGCTGCTGTCCTGGAAACAAAAAGTCACTTCTTGGTGACTTACCCCTACCACGGCCAAGGGTAACAACTGGCAGCGAACTGACAAGCCCACAGCTCACTTTACTGAACAGGCAAAGTAGAAGAAAAGGCAGTTATTAACAGCAAACCACTCTGAGGAACATTTTCACAAAGCACAGTGGTGAAGCTCCTTGCTGTTCTATCTGCTGTGTGTAAGAGATATTCAGATTCAGGCTAATCTGCCTGAAACCAGCAGGTACCTTGTCCAGTGCCTCCTGCAGCGCTCCCTCTGCGTCATCCCACTTGCCCTGAGCCATGTAGCAGGCTGCCTGCCCGTTAAGCAGGAGCAGAGTGGAGGAGCATTTGTCTGCCATCTCTTGGAAGATGTAATAGGCATCTTGCAACTTCTCACCGCCCTGCAAAAGGACACAGGCATGCAGTTTCACTGTGCATTGTCAAGAAGGCTGTGTGTTCTTTCTGTGGTTGAAGAAAGGGGCCACGAAGTTCATGTGAAGGGTTATAAAATGAAATGAGCTGCCGTCATTCACGTGATCTCCTCTCACATGGGAGATCACTGTAAGACTACAGATGAAAGAAACACAAAAGCATTCAATACTAAGAAGCACTTAAATGATCAAAAGATCAAGGTTCTCATTCAAAGAGAAAAAAAAACATTTCAAAAGAACCACTTCAGAGCACTGATTTCACGTCTGGAAGAACATCATAACGTAATAAAAGATCATGAAATGAGATTTCATAATTAAACCCAGGTACAGGCACCTGGCTTTTCAAAATGTCCCAGCTTCAGAGAGCTTCTAGATGCAGCAGCTTGCACTGACCAGAGGGTGAGAGTTTCCCTAGGGAAAAATGGGATCTGAAAGAAAACTCAGCCTCATGCTTTTGTAGGGGCACAGAGATGTACAAGAATTTAATAACAAGACAAAATGAACACTAAAACACTCTTAATAGCACTGTGACAGGTTACTGCATGCATACCTCGGAATTTACTGAATTTCAGGAGACTGTTTGGTTTCAAACACCTGACATCCAGGCTACCAGCCGTATGTTGTTGGCTGACTGTTTGAAACTCTTGATTACAATACAGTTTCTTGCCAACCAGTTGCAGGCACCAAAAGGTTTAATGAGATTTGGTAACTGGGCAAAAGGCCGATTTCTATCTCTGCAGAGACAGATTTCCTTGAATGGGAGGGCAGATTAAGAGCATTTTATTACACTGAGTTTAGGTAGCACTGTCCTGTTACACGTGGGATTTGCTTTGAAACAACAACAACAGAAAAAAAAACCTGCATGCTTTTCTGAAAGCATGATGTGAAAACAGGGATCACAAAGAAGGCACAGAGTCTTGTCTGAGTGCTGTTTCTCAGATGCTGTAGACCAGGGATACTCACTATAGCCAGGTTCACCCAGGCAGTAGCCAGCTGAGTGAGGGTCGCATCTTCATCTTGCTCCTGCATCTTCTTAAGCTCCTTGCTGCAGATGCAAAAGTGGGAGTTGCATAAAAGGAACACAACTGTCTCACAGTTCCCTAAGACACAAACAGAAAGCTGTAGTTTTCTTTGTCAAGCTCTTTCACCTCCATAGCAAAACAGCCAGATCAAACTGCTCACGAGGCATAATTACCTCCTCATGTTTTACCAAGACAAGCTGTGAAAGAGCTCCCTGTTTTACTTCTGTAAGGGAAGGAAGAAACCCAGGCCCAGAGATTCAAAGCACTTTATGCTCACTATTCAGAAACAACAGACACAGACAAACTTACTCACCGAGCCAGATCAAGTCTGTCAAGCTTTAGAAGAATCTGGATCATCATCGCCATGCTGCAACAAAAGCAAATCAACTCTAGTGATGGCATGTTTTATCATTGCTTGTGCTTTGTTAGGAGCCTGCTGTGTAACAGGGATGCACTACCGTGCCAGGGCCAAGGCACGAGGCAGCCAACAAAGCTGGCAGTGCTCACAGCAGGGCTCAGAGCAGGGCAGCATGCTTCCAGTTGCTCTCCTGCTGTACAGCCATAGTACTCACTTCAGCAATTCTGAATACACACAGATCAATGAACCAGATTCTTAAGTTTCACAAGGGAGCAATAGATTCGATATCGTAGGCTGTGCACCGTATCACTCACAACTTCAAAGGCAAACCTCTAAACAGTCTCTCAATGGTTTCAAGGCTCGTCTGAGACAAGCCAAACCTTGGACATTTCTATTACCACTCTCCCTAGGTAAGAGACTTTGCTAACACACTCCTCAGAGATGCCAGATCAAGTTACACTTACCATTCCAAACTCTCCCCTTGATGTAGAGTACGTAGAGCTGCATCAGGATTTTTGTCATGGAAATAGATCGAAGCAGCCATCAGCAAGAAAGTGGTATTGGCCACATCAACACTTTTTGCCATTTTTTTGTCCAAATCAGCAACAATCGCATCTCTGTAACAGCGTGGGTGAGAATACAGAGATGTTTAAAATACCTTGCCATCAGAAAATCTACCTTTCTGTGGCAAAACTGCAGCCACACGTAATAAAAACCACACTTCTACAAACTCCCCACATAGAAACATGTTCCCTGTCAGACAAAGTTTGATTTCCAGCTTATTATCAGGTTTACCTTTGACTCTCATTTGAAAGATATTCTGCAAACATCCGCACTGCTTGGAGCTCAGGACTGGCATTGGCTTTAATTTCATCCAGTACCACACCATATTTTCTCTATTAAAGAAAGAAAACCTAGAATTATCACCCAGTTGTGTAACTGCGCTCAGATTCACAGCCTGCCCAACTGCAGCCCCGCAGTCAGATTATTCTGCTGCAAACCCAGCCTCTGCAGACTCACCTGGGCAATGTAGGCTCTGAACAAGAAAACGTCCCTCTCCGCTTCCTTCTCAGGGCTGGACGGCTGAAAAGAGGACAAGAAACAAGAACTCAACACCCGTCCATCAAAACCCAACAGGAGGCAGCCAGGACACACACGAAATCTCCCTTTCGAAAACAGCCCGAGCCGTGAGGGGCGAGGCCGAAGGGCGCTCGGGGAGTCCGCGCCGCCAGCACCCGGTGCGGCTGAGAGGGGGCAGCCCAACAGAGAGGCACCAACCCCGGGCCGAGGCACATCCTGGGCCCCCTCCGAGCCGCCCCTACCTTGATCCTCTGCGCCTCGTTGATGGCGGCCTGGTAAGCCCCGATATAGAAGCTGTTCTTCACGTCAAAAAGCTCATCCGCCTCGCCGCCCTGCCCGGCGGGACCCGCGCCCGCCCCGGCCGCCATTTCCCCGTTCCAGACACGTCTCCGGAAGCGGCTGAGCCCCGAGGGCTGCCGGGAGCCGCCGTCTCCATGGAGATATCAGCCGCAGCCAATAGCCACGCGAGGAGGATGTGATGTCACCACGGCGCCGGAAGCAGCTGCCGGACAAGGCGGGCTGGACGGGGCCAGCAGGAGGCAGCCAATGAGAGCGCGAAAGCGGCCGGAAGTCACTGGGGTTGAGTGAGCAGCGGCATGGCTGCGTTCCGGGAGCTGGGATTGGCTCCGTGGCTGGTGGAGCAGGCGCGGCAGATGGGGCTGAGCCGGCCTACGCCCGTGCAGGCCTCCTGCATCCCGCCAATATTGCAGGGTGAGTGCGGTCCCTTGGTCCCCCGCCGTTCCGCGTCGTTCCCGTCGTTCGCGTTCTTCACCCTAACCCCGCTCCCACTTAGGCCGTGACTGCCTCGGCTGCGCCAAGACGGGTAGTGGGAAGACGGCAGCTTTCGTGCTGCCGGTGTTGCAGGTGCTCTCCGAAGATCCCTATGGCATTTTCTGCCTGGTGCTAACGCCCACCAGGTACGGAGCAGCCCCGGAGTCCCCTGCCTGACGTCCGGTGTCCCCACTTCCCCCGCTTAGCCCTATCCTCCTTGCAGGGAGCTGGCCTACCAGATCGCCGAGCAGTTCCGTGTGCTGGGGAAGCCGCTGGGCCTGAAGGACTGCGTGGTGGTGGGCGGCCTGGGTGAGTGGCACTGAGACACCAACATGGGCAGGCTGGGGATGAGCAGAATGGCCAGCGTGCTTCTCCGTGCTGCTGTGTCCACGGTGTTCCTCTTTGAGGCTGGTGGAAGTCAGAGCGATGTTTTCCAGCCACACACACTGTATGCTTATAGGGTTCAATCTCCTGTAACACGGCTGCGTGTTTCTCACTGCAGACATGGTGGCACAGGCCCTGGAGCTCTCCCGCAAACCCCACGTTGTCATCGCGACGCCTGGCAGGCTGGCAGATCATCTTCGCAGTTCCAACACTTTCAGCCTTAAAAAGCTCAAATTCTTGGTAGGGCAGATTTTTCACTCTTTTAAAATATCCTTCCCCGCTTTTTAAGGCTTTTGGTTTTGTAAGAACACTTGCAGATGATCTCATCTATTTGTGGCTGTGTCGAGGTGTTGGATGAAGCTGACCGGTTGTTGGAGCAGGGCTGTGCTGACTTCACGGCAGACCTGGAGGTGATTCTGGAGGCTGTTCCAGCACGCAGGCAGACGCTGCTGTTCAGCGCCACGCTGACCGATACGCTGAATGAGCTGAAGAGCCTGGCCATGAACAGACCTTTCTTCTGGGAGGCTGCATCCGAGTACGTGCGTCTCTGCTCTGCCACACATGGGATCCTGCTTTTTCTCTGTTCTCTCCTTACTCTCTTACATCTCTTGCGTTCCATTTTCTCTTGCCAGAGCTGTGGATTTTAGTGCTTTATTGTCCCTTCCCAACAGGGTGCGGACAGTAGATGAACTGGACCAGCGTTACTTGCTTGTACCCGAAGCAGTTAAGGATGCATACCTTGTCCATTTAATCCAGACCTTCCAGGATGAGCATGAAGACTGGTCTATTATTATTTTTACCAAAACCTGCAAGTAAGTGGAATTTTTCCTAGTGATGGCTTTTACTGTAGAGGTGCTTTTGTGATTCTAATTCAGATTCCAAATTCCTACTGTACTGCTCTTAAGCTGTGCTGATGTTTGCTTTCTCAATCTGTACTGCAATTTGGTAGAAGAGCACCTTTTTTTGAGCAGCCTGGGACTGCAGGGCCACTCAGAAATGTAGCACGCTGGAAGGTCAAGCTACTTTTACTTCCCTGCAGCCACCTTTCCTTTTGCTGATGGATGCTGGAAAATGGTGGGGAAGAGTCTGCTGTCCTGTGCTATTCTTTCCTTCAGGTTGCTCACATTGCTGGGGACTGAGACGTGGTGCTGGTGACGTTCCCCTGGGTGCAAGTGGGAATCCAGTCACCCTCTCAGGGTTGAGCGAGTGAGGTGTGGGTGTCCCATTCCCTGCTCTGTCACGGTGCTTCAGTAACTAAGCACACTGTGGTAGCTGTACTGTGAGGGCTTCCAGAGGAATCCCAGCTCTGTCTTGATCGGTCAGCTTTCTGTTTGCCTGGTGTATTTTGATTTTTTAAATTGTGTTTTTTTTCCTTTCAAGGGAATGTCAAATCCTGAATATGATGCTTAGAAAGTTCAGTTTTCCTTCTGTAGCTCTGCATTCCATGATGAAACAGGTGAGTGATGGGACAAGTGTGGGAGGTGGGTGCTTCTAGCTGGATCCCTGAGCCAAACAGCTCTCTGGGTCAGCTGCTGTGGGTCACAACATCCCTGATCCAGGATTCTCCTTTTCCAGCGGCAACGATTTGCAGCTTTAGCAAAGTTCAAATCCAGCATCTTTAAGATTCTTATTGCTACAGATGTTGCTGCCAGGTAAGAGGAAACTGCAGTCTCTGTTGCAAAGGCCTTGACCCTGCTTTTAAAGCATCAGAATTACTGTAGAGATTAGGGTGAGTTTAACAGGAGAGCTTTAAACTCTGCCCGTGGAGGTAGGACAGGATTGTTCATTTACCATTACAGAATATGTCTAAGCTGTGTTTTGGAGCCTGTTTTAGGCAATGTAGTTATGATCCTGTCTTGTTGTACTGCCTCAGGTGTGCATATTCTTGCAGGAGAGTAATTTCTACAGAGCTTAGTTTGTTCTCTTGGTCCAGGAGAGAATATCAGGTGACATGTATGGTAGGTCCTCCCATTCTGTGATTGTTGGAGAGTTGCATGATATGAGAATTTGTCCTAGAATAGCTGCAGCTTATTAATAAACACTCTGTTTATGAGAATATTAGGCTCTTGGACAAAGCAAAGATCAAGAACTTAGATTTTATATTTAAGTTTATCAGCTTCTGTTCTCTCTCCCTGCATTGCAGAGGCTTGGACATTCCTACTGTACAAGTTGTCATCAACCACAACACTCCAGGCCTGCCAAAAATCTACATTCACCGGGTTGGCCGGACAGCCCGTGCAGGTGAGTGGGGCAAACTGCACCCCTTGCAGCAGTGCTGCACTTGGCTAAAACTGGGACCTCAGTGCCCCAAATGAGTGTGAGAAACCTTCACAGCAGCTGCAGTACAGTCTTCTCAGTCAATGCCAAGTCTGCTCAGATTGCTGGCTCAGCATCGTGCCTTCAGATTGCAAGGATAGCTGATCTTGTGTCTGATCTGCACCAATACTTGACTGCTTTCTCAGAGCAAATAAAGAGCATCCTGTCACCACAATGTGCTAGGTTGACTCATGGAGATGGATGGAATTTGGCATGGTTTAGGCCTCCTTTCCCTCTGCTTGTCAGGATTCGTGTGTCACTGCGTTTTCATCATGCAGGTCGGAACGGGATCTCCATTACAATGGTGACACAGTATGACATCCATCTTGTGCACGCTATCGAGGAGGAGATCAGTAAGTGGGGAACATTAATACTGCTAAGGTGTAGAATTGTTTTTGTGTCTGTGGTACTTGCAGCCTGGATTTTATCTACCAGGATGTGTGGTTCAGAACAGCAGCATAAAAATGGTTTCTCTTTCCCATGCAGCCAAAGATCAGAAAGGAATAGGAGTTGTTGAACCTCCATCAGTTTTGTTCTTGCTGTTTCTAGTGGAGGAGAAACTGTCTGTCAAACATATTTTGTAGCTTTTTTATTAAAGCAGACAGCTTTTTTTCTTACTTCCTCGCTGCTGTCTATGCTGAGGTGAATCAAAAGAGCACAGACTTCATCCTTTGTTAAAGGAAATAGGCCCAATAAAGGCAACATATTTTACTACAGGAATTGCAGAAGGGAGGATGTAATCCTTTGCTGTGGGCCTGCAGAAGTGACAGTGATCATAACTTATGACAACAAGTCTACTCGTAGTCAGTGGAACTATGTAGGTTACTTATTAGTTGAGAACCTGCCTCTGGATTTCATAACCAGCCATGTGTGTAAATGTCTCATCCTAATTTAGAACTGAAGCTGCAGGAGTTTTCTGTGGAAGAGAAACTGGTGCTTGACATCCTTAACCATGTGAATGTTACAAGGAGGGAGTGTGAAATAGTAAGTGTGCAAACATGAAGCTCCTTTGTTCAGAGGACAGGAAATCTTAGGCAGCCAAGAGATTTGCTGGTGACTAATACCAGGTTGTGTATATGCAGTTTTCTTTTAAGCACATAATCCCGAGTTTTTGTTCCTTCTTCTAGTGGAAGCACTTCAATATTTGCCATAGTGGGGGTTTTGTTTCAGTTAGCTTCCCTAAGTTCTATTACTGCACACTTGGAGCAGTTAGTGCTGCTGAGTGCTGGGGCTGGAGGCTGGTAGCCGGGGGAAGGACTGCAAGCTACCAAATGTGCCACGCTGCTGAGATTCTGCTGAGTGAAGCAGGACTGCTTTTCTCTGTGTCAACTCAGTGCTTGGATACTGATTGCTCTGCTGTATTTTTTCTTTGACAGGAACTGGAGTACATGGATTTTGACGAGAAGAAGGAAATAAATAAGCGGAAACAAATGATCCTTGAAGGAAAGGTGAGAGTTGCTGCTACGTAAACAGTTTTGATCGGTAGCTGGTATAATGCTCGTGACATGGAAAAGAAATGACAGTTCCTGCCTCACTGCTGTGATGCATCTGCCTCTCCCCTCCTCTTTGGGGTGGTGAAGTTTACCTTAAAGGACAACTGGTATTGAAAAATGTGTTGGAACAGTGTCTGACTTCAGCAACCGTCTCAGCCGTGGGTTTGAAAGCAGAGTGGGCATCTAGCAAAGGCAAGGAACTGCACTGTCCTGTGCATATCACTAAGTGTCCTGGCATTTGCCGTTGCAGGATCCAGATCTGGAGGAAAAAAGGAAGGCAGAGCTGGCCAAGATCAAGAAGAAAAACAATAAATTCCGTGAGAAGGTCCAGCAGACACTGCAGGAAAAAAAGCAACTGCAGGTGAAGAGGAAACTACAGAAGAAAATGGAGCGGCGGAACAAACTGCAGGCTAAGGAAGAGAAATAACATCCTTGGCCTCCCACTGATGGAGGAAGTGTGGGAGCTCTGCTGGTTGGCTCGGACTGCCCTGGTGTTGCTGCTGCTTTGGGAATAGTGGGATCCAAGAATTTTTATGTGGACACTTTGACCTGAAACCAGTGTTGGAGAGTGTGGGGAAGGTGGATGAGGGGAGAAGGGACACTGATGAACTGTCCCCATTACTTTTCCTCTCTGTGTAGTGCTGCTGGCTTGGGCCTTTCCTGACAAGCTCAGTCAATCTCCTGAAAGAAAGTCTTTTCAAGAGTATGTTTCCTTCCTCTGGTAAAGGAGAGGCCAGACCAGAATTCCTGATGATACAAAGGGAAATAAAGATCCTCTCTCTGTTCCCCTTCATTCAGTCAGTTTAATTTCTCTTTCGTGGGCTGGTGCTTGCCACTCACAGTTGTTTATATCAACAGATTCTCCCCTGAGCCAGAGTCTAAAAATAAATTGACAGGATGAGCTCAGCCTGTGTGTGTACCATAGTCCAGGTTTTTCTGAGAGGAAAATTCCTAGAACACATGGAGAGGTTGTATTGTGTGGCTGGTCCTGGGGAAACCTCGTCATAATTCTGCTTTATGTTGAAGTGGCACTCTTGCCTCTGATTGTCTGCTCCATGGGGATAGCAGAGCTGCAGCTCCCTCAGTGACCTGGGCTTCCAGGACTCCTGTTTCTGCAGATGATCAGTTCAAAGCTCTGCTCAGGTTTCACCCTTAGTGCCTTCTTTAATGTTCAGAACTTCCTCTAATTTGAGACTGAAGAACTGTAATTTCTATCCTCTGGCTTACAAAAATAATTTCTCTGGTCAGCATCCAAATAAATAGTTCTGCAACAAGCAACTGGACAGCTGACCTTCAACACGTGCAAGTATTGTTGTGGGAGCTTACAAGAGGGAAGCACTACCTTTTGTGATAAATGGTTTGGAGATAAAAATCAGTCTTACTTCAACAGGCTGGATGAGTACTGAGCTTCTTGTAGGTGTTCAATTCTTCAGTCCCTTTGTGCAATCTGAGCCCAGCTCCTTTTCTGGAAGCACACAGACCCCTAGGGTGCTTTTACCTGACTTGAATGTAGGCTGCACACAGTGAGGTCTTGCAGAGGAAATCTGGAATTTCCTTGAAGAAAACCCCCACAGCCACGCACAGCAGAGCCCCGTGGTGCATTCATTGCATGCAGGAGCACAGCATTGACTGAGACTTGAGAGGTATGCATCCACCTGTGTGCCTTGTGGCTGGTGTGGGATGAGATGGGTGTGGTACTCGAGTTAGGAGATGCCTGAACTGCATTACTGGCTTTGTCCCCTTGGGTGCCCTCCAGGAAGGAAAAAGCACTCAACAGTCTGCCTTGTATCACAGCTCACTGTCACTCCTGGCAGCTGCTGCAGTAGCAGCAGCAAATAGGTTTGTATCAGACTGATGCTTTCTGAATACTAAATGCTGCTACAGCCTCGTGCATGCTAATTTGTGGAGCAAGCCTATTAGCTGCAGATTAAAGAGACATCCTCTCTGGGACAGGCTGCTCTTGCCTTCCTGGAGAGGGTGGTGATACTGCTTTTGAGTGTCAGTTGCTCCCCTCCTCCTCTTGCAAACCCTTCTTAACCTATCTGAAGTCTCTTTGCTTCAGCCTGGTGGGGGGTTTCTCTGTTCATCTCCTTCCAGCAGAATGTGACATGTGGAGTTTGATCAAGGCTCTTGTCTTAAAGCTTTATTCAAAATTCCTTTTAATATATCTCTTGTCTTTCTTGAGCAGCCTTCTCTGTGAAGGTAAGATGTGCTGGCAGTAAGAACTCTCTGTAGCTGCCTAGATGTTCTTGCTGCAGTCAATCTTGGGAGTGGCCAAGTAGAAAAAGAGATTGCTATGTCAACTGGGATGTAGAAAGAAGCCTTAAATTCCCAGACTGTAATTTACGTCTGCCCAGGGCTAAAGGACATTGGGTGACAGCGACATTCCTGCATGTGCTATCATTACTGCCCTCCCAGGACATTTTGTTCTGAGGTTTCCAATCATCATCATAAGCCTTTGGGATCCCCCTCTTGGGAGCGGGGTCTTATATGTAATGACCTGGTTCTCTTAACAGGCTAGATTGTTTCTTGGCTGTAATTCTGCCCTCCTTTGTAGACAGATCCCCTCGCCTGTTCCCCCAAGCAGGCACTTGCTACACTTCCCTGCAAGTGCTGTGCAAGAATTGGCCGTGGAAAGGCTGTGTCTCAGCACAGCTGTGGTGTACAGCTCCCCAACTCGGGGAGGGTTTCCCTGGCTGAGTTGCTATGGAAACCCTTTTCGATTCAGCATCTCAGATTCTGCCTTCTCTCACCCAGATCACGTTTGGCTGCTGAACGTGGCAGTGGGGTGTGGGCCGTGCCAGGTGTGTGCAGTGGGACAGTCCTGCTCCTGTGCCATCCTGCCTTCCCCTCCTGTCTTGCCCAGGTGTAAAAAGCACGTACACCTCCAGCTCCTACTTTGTTCTGACAGTTCTGTGCAGCCTATGTGCTGATGGGTCCATAGCCAACAATGGCTGTTTTGTGAGTGGTTTAGGAAGTATTTCTCTGCTCCTGGAATATCTGCCTCCCTTGGGGAGGATGTATGTGAGGAGTGCTTCCCAGAAGTTTTGCAGGGAGATGGGAAATGCCATCTCCTTTAAACAGCAAGGCAGGGATCCTCCCAAAGTCAGATGCACAGTATTTGGTAGATGCTCCACAATGGCAGTTTTGCCAAACAAGGAAATGTGGATGTGGAGACAGGTGTAGGGATGCAGCAGTCACCTTCAGGAGCTGGCATTTCTTTCACATACAGATACTGCATTGAGCAGGAAAGCTCTGGACTTCTGTGGCAAAGGAAAGACTGTAATTAAAGAGACTTTGGGCTGAGCTTCAGATTTATCTCTGCTGAGACAGCAGAGCTGCATTGGAATTTATTTCAGCTTTGCTGCTGCTGGCTGCAGGTGCAGCCATTTCCAGCTGCCAGCCAACACACTTCCCTCTGGCCAGAAACCTGCCCTCTTTCTGATAGAAGATATATGCCACCCAGAGGCAGCATTAGCCTGATGCTGCAAGGCTCTGCCCAGCACTACTGATTCTCCTTCAGGCAGGACATGCTGCCCTTGCACTGGGCTGAATCACCTCATGCCTTTTAGGGGCTGCACTTGGTGCACCATCTCCATGAGCATTTAATGCACCTGCATTTTCACGTGGGTTCTCTGAGCTGTCCTGACCTCTCGCTGGTTCAGCGTACGCCGTCAGCTGCTGCTTTACCTTTGGATGTTCTTTGTGAACACAAGCTCAGCTGTTTTAAAAGCCTTTAAAAAAGCTGCTTAACAAGCTTTCCTACGAGAAACAGCCTTCTCCCGGGGGAGCCCTGCCAGGTTAGCCAGTAGATGGCAGCTTCTGTGCTCTGGACACGCTGCTGGCTCCGATCCTTGTTCAGAGGGAAACACAGCACAAGGCCTCTTGGCTGGGTAGCTGGATATTAAAGATTTAGTTTAAGAAAACACGGAGACAGTGAGGGAGCAGGGCTGCCCTGTGCCTGAGCCTTTGCTCGTGCAGCAGGCAGGCCCCAGCTGCCTGGCGCTGCCAGCAGGATTATCCTGGGTCAGTGCATCAAGCCTTGGCATTTTCCCTTTAGTTGCAGGGCAGGTCTGATCCTGTATCCCTGCAACACTCCATCACAGTTTTGGCACCCTTTCCATTCTAGGGCTCTTCTGCTAGACAGACCTTTGCAGTTTCTTCACTGAAATTCCAAACCCTCCCTTACTACCTACTGAGGGTAAGCACAGATTCCTGTTGTAGGACACTGAACTTCCCAGTGTCACTCTTGCACTCCCAGGCCCAAACATCATAAGCTGTACTGCTTTTAGACATAATAGACCACATGAGAGGTGGCATCAATGCCAACAATTTGTAGACTCAAACAGTGTTTTCATCTGCCCATAACAAGGTCAGGACTTTAGTATCTCCAACCAGTAAAGCTACAGGGAAATTACTTTTCTCACATGTGCCTTTTTCTGTCTGTTGTCTGACAGGATTTGAAACCCTGTTAGCTTGCTACTGCTGGAAACATAAGGCAGAGCCTAAGACAGCATCCTCTCTCACTTGCTGTTCTACCAGCACTTGGGAAAAATATGCCTGTAACAGCATAAAGAGAGTAGTGAGGCAGAGGGACTGCTCTGCTCATTCTGGGGCACACAGGTATTACAAAAAAAATAAATCTGCAAGGTGGGGTACTTCAGAAAGGGGTGAAAATTCACATTTGTGGCAGCCCATGCAAATCCCATAATAAATGGGATATGACCTATAAGAAAAGTGGCTCTAGGAACAGTCAGTGCTGCAGAGCCGTTCGCTCCACACCCCGGGGACAGAACTGATACCAGCCTCCCATTCCCTTCCACCCAGTAACTCCCTACAGCTGAAGTTGACAGCAGCATCTGAGGAA
Source organism: Centrocercus urophasianus (assembly GCF_019232065.1). Taxonomy (NCBI): domain Eukaryota; kingdom Metazoa; phylum Chordata; class Aves; order Galliformes; family Phasianidae; genus Centrocercus; species Centrocercus urophasianus. The sequence continues at coordinate 283,779 of NW_024885133.1, read as the reverse complement.
ATTGAATTTGGTTTCTTTGATTCTCACTCCCCAGGCTTGTGCTTAGCTGGGGAGCTGAGAGGCTGTGAGCACTGAATCAGTTGTGAACTGACTGAAATGTGAAAATGTTGCTCCTTTAGATTACCTGTTGCTAGAGCTGACACATCTATTGTCTGGAGTGTTGTTCTTACTGTAAGTATCTCATTTCCAGAATGACTCCAGCTGCTGCTTTCTTGGTAGGGTGGTGGGAAGCTGATGGAGGAGGCAGAGATGATTAGTGCTGTAGCTCATGTTCTTTTCCCTTGGAGCAGAGACTGCCTTTACACACCACAATCTAATAACGATAATAATTATAAATTACTCTGGGAAAGGAGACTGTGAAGCTCACTAGAGTTTGGGGCTTTATTATGTGCTCATGGACATCTTCCAAAACACACATTTAATTGCCGTGCCTTCTCTGGTGCACACAAATTGTCTTCCAGTGCCTGCATGTGGCAGGGGTGGGGGCTGCACTCGCAGAGGATGCTTGCCTGTGCTGTCAAGTGTAAACAGAGAATCTCTGAACTAAAAATAACCTCCCCTCCAAGTAACAGACCATCTGATTTCTGTATCCCAGCCCAGATGCAGGGAGCTCAAAAGGGTTAGCTCACCTATTTTGGTGCTATTTGATCACCAACTCCCCCATGTCTGATCCTTTGGCAATTTAAGCAGAGTGCCCAGCTGCTTCCCCTCCAGCAAGAATTTGCTTCAGTGTGCTCTTAGAAAAATACAGGTATGGAAGTCAGTATGTTAAGAGCTTTGCTATGAGATTACCTAAAGCCACATCACACATCATCAAGGGGGCTGTATGGCATTATTTTGGAACGATCTTACCTCCTTCATAATCACTCCCAGACTTAGGTATTAACCAGCCCACCCTGCGCTGGCCTTTCCTTCCCTTGGCTTTTCAGGCACCTTGTAGATGCCAGTAATTGAGGTCCAACAGCCCTGTGGGAAGGACTTACTTTATGGAGGAGGAATGAAAGCCTGGAAAGACAAGGGAGGTTGCAGAGAGAGCTGGTGGTGGTCTGGCATCCTGACTGCCAGGCCTGCTCTTGCCCTGCACTGAACTTGCACTCCCATTCAGCCTGGGAGGCCTGCATCTGTCAGATGGAGTTTGCATTAGACATCCTTTTTCTGAGGCTCTATTATTGGCACGTCCTGTAATAGCAAAGCTCCATTTCCTCTTGCAGAGCTGGCCAGAAGGGCCTTGTCTCAGGTCCACATTCAGAGCAGATCAGACTCACTGCTGTACTCCTCAGAACCTTGTGCCAGAAGAGTATGGCTGCAACATTTTTTGTTTGCATCTTCGTCTCATGTGAACCATTTTCCCCATGTTCTCTTCATTAATGTTCTGCCTAGGTTTTCCATAAATAATTAAGAACCTCATTTGCTAAAAGAATTAGGTCTCTCAAGGTACCTGCAATCAGTAGCATTTTTCCTCCAGCAAGGAAGCAACTGTTATTTAGTTCCTGACAGTAATTGTTACTGTGAGACAGAAGCAAACAAACTGCAGTCTTGCCATTCAAAACTGGCTTTTGTAACACAAGATTCTCTTCTTTTGAAGCAAGAGAAGCATAAATGGGGAACGAATGAGGGCTGGAAAGGGCACGGTGGGGACACGTTAGAGGGCTGTTGTTCTGGAACACTATGGGACTCCTTTTTAAACACTCATTAGAATGGGGCAGATAGAATTAGTGCTTTGCTGCTATTTTATCTCCAGTAGACCTGCCTCATCGCTAACTGCAGATTTAGGGCATTTGTGGAAATAGATGGTGATGAATGGGTTTTCATTAGTTTAGAAGAGGGAAGACTGCAAAGGAAAGTGCCTCCCAGAACCATCCATCACACTGCCCTGCAATGCCTCTGTAAAAGACTTTTAACAAATGCTGAGCACAGGACAGATCTCATAAAAAAGCCACTATTCAGATTATTCTGGCAAGGAAGAGAATTGCATCTAGTACCCGTGGGGAAGTGTCTAAAGTAAAATGACCTCTGTTCCTGGTTCTTGACAATGGAAGTGCAAGGAAGCACAGAGAATGTGACTACAAGAAAAAGCAGGGCACAGCAAATGCATGCAGAGTACTGCTGGCCTCAAGGTATGCTGTGTGCAGGGATGCACGTCCTGCATCCTGTCATGGAGCTGGCAGCTGGGCAGCTCCAAGTTTCAAGAGGCAGACAGCACTGAGTATGGCAGCCTTCAGCTTGAGGGCATGAAATACGTATAGGACTAGAAGAGACTTAATAACCTAAGAGCCAGTTCTCACCCTGCACTGCTGCCTGACCCTGGTCAAGGCAGGTCCTGGGGGAAAGCAGCAGACAGCAGGTACTCTCTGAAGCACCGTGCTGCAGCTGCATCTGCCTCTCTCCCACTCAGTCATGCAGCAGCTTGACTCTCTGTCCTCCCCCTTGGCTCTTGGGAGCAGCCTCCCTGAGCAGAGCTGACTCACCCAGGTGTGGTGCTGGCCAGGTCAGCCCTGATCAATGAGCAGGACAACGGAGCCACAGATGCAGAGCACAGGCAGAACTATGAAATGGTCACCAGCCAAATGCAAGAATCTGTATTCAGCTCTACCTTGTGGGTCACAGCCATGGAAAAGAAGTGTGAGAGAGCAGAGACAACCAGAATGTAAACTTTTGCTTACTTTTTCTTTCATACTCCAAGCCCCACCTCCATCACCCCGCATTACAGTAACAGATGCAGACGAAACACACCTTTCTTGGAGCTGATCTCTATTTCAAAGAAGGCTGCTCCTGCTGGGATAAAATGTGAACACTGGCATGGGTTGTGTACACAAGTCCCCAGAAAGCTTTGCCAGCCTGCTTACTTTCTTCCCTTCTTAAATACCCTGAAACAAATATTACTACAATAGCTCCACCCCTATGCAGCTGTGAGAACACCTCATGCAAAACAAAATAAAATAGAAACTAATAGCAACAAAAACAACAGAATAATAATTAAAAAAAAAAAAGAAAAAAAAAAGAGAGAGAGAGAAAAAAAACAACAACAAGAAGAAAACTAACCTGAAAACCTCCAAACAGAAATGCCCCTCCCTGGCTACACAGGTCTGGAAATTTCAGTGTTTCCTCATCACCCCCGTGCAAGGGATGGGCTCTGCCTAGACACAATCCAGCACAGAGTCACCAGCAATTCTCCACTCCAGCAGATTCCCAAGGTGCCAGACCTAGTCCTGTCCCAACTTGCAGGCAGAAGATGTGGGTTCCTCTCTTGGTCACCAGGTGAGTGAAAGGAGAGGGAGGCCCTGAGGAACTGCACTGCCTTGATGCTGGTCTGCCCAGGATTGTCTGGATGCAGAGAAGGCATTGCATGGCAGCCGGTGCTTGCTAAGTAATTACAGTTTCTGCAGACCTGGGAAACATTCCCAGGATTACTGCTGTCTTTGCCTAATCTATAGCAGCAAAGAGGGCAAAAAACAACCACAAAGTCCAAATCAGCACTCCTGTAAGGTTACTATCTACTTCTACACAGACACTGCTTTGTCATTCAGCACAGGGCTATGCATGCTCCTAAGTAACTACGGGGACTCACAGGACACCATGAGGGAGACACGACTTTCCAGGTTTCTGCAGTGTCTCCCTCAGGCCTTGCTCGATTCTTACAACTACACAACATCTACTGTAACCCACAGACTTCCCACAGGCCCTGCAGGGCACTGGTCCCAGCATGCTCCAAATGCCTCCTGTTCTCATTGAATCTGGATAAGCATGGCAAGCTGGGACCTGTACCCTTCAAAAGGAACACTGCTCATCTGACACAGAGCAGGACATCTCTGTGGACTGTTTCCCTATATAAAAGAGAGGGGAAAAAAAACCCAAACAAGAGCAACTGTGATTTGCTCCATTTAATTTCAATTAACTACAGCCCTCAGAGGCCAGGAGAGATGCCAATCTAGCAGTTGGTTGGCCATCCCCTCGGGCACGTCCCATTTCTCAAATGCTCCTTTCCCAACCAGGCCTTTGCTCTCAGCTTAAAGAAGTTTTAAGAATTCATTAAATCCCACTGCGTTCAACTAATAAGAGCTTTTTCTGCAGTTCTTTTTCCTCTGGAGGCTGGAACTGAACAGCACTTGGACAGACAAGTACCCTGCTCTGCACTGGGGACTCTGCTACCTCTGAAAGCTCCTGACAGCAACCAGTGTTGTTGCATCCTGTTAGAAAGACACCATGTAGTTAGGCTGGAAAAGGAGCTAGTGATGTCCTCAAAGTGCTGATACTTCTTTTCCCTCCCTAAGTTGGGAAATAAGCAGCTTATTTCGCAAAAGGCAAGTGGTTCCCTAAAAAACTACTGAAAAAAATGCAAAGGCTGCTCAGCCCCTTCCCCTAGAAAACTGTAAAAATGGAGACACTGTGGCAGCAGGGAGGCTGGGAAGGCAGCAGAGGGACAGCTGCTGTCTCTGGACTGTGCCACAGCCAGGACAGGGTCCAGAGAGGCCTGGCTGTGACTTGTTGATGCTTCCTGTGGAGGATACAGGAGCTCAGGGCCTCTCTGCTCTCCAGCTCGTTGTTCAGTGGGCAGTAAGTGGCTGCAGCTGGTCACCACACTGTCCAGGCAGCTGCTGGTATGTTGGCATATCCTGCCCAAACAGACCTCAAGGCTGTTCTGTGATCAAATTTGCTGTCAGCAACCAGTCCCAGGTCAGGCTCCCCTCCTCCGGAGGTGTCTCCTCTGAGCTTGCTGCTGCTCAGTTGCTCTCCACCAGCTTAGCCAGTCCTTGCCGGATCTCACTGAGCTCAAAAATCTTCACGTCCATTATCTCTGCCACCTTGGTGACCTCATTCTGGATCTTCTCCCTCTCAGACAGGGTCTCTGCCAGTGTCTGCTCGGCCAGGTGAAGGCGGCGCTCCAGCTCTGCATTGCGTGCCTCCAGCTCCTGCCAAAGGACACAGCTGCAGTGAGGTGGCTGCCCCAGCACCGATAGGTGCTGCTCACAGATCTCCACACTTATCTCCACCAAACAGTTCCATCAGCACCCCAGCACAAAGCTGCCCACACCCAGACATCGCAGGTCCGCATCAGCTCTCTCACAGGGGCCCTGCCTACATTAAGCCACAGCATGCCAGCATGCAAATCCATATGAACGTGTGTCCCCTGACCCAGCCATCTGCATGAGGTTTGAACTGGTGTGAGTGATGTGGATTTCTCACAAACTGATCTTCAAGACTGATGGCATTTGATATTTAGAAATACTATCCTGGCATGAAAAGCAGTGTCTGGGTACAGGACTGAGCCCTGTGACAGATCCCCTCCTTCTTCAATTACTCAGATAAGCAAACGCAGGCAGTGCCCCCAGAGACTGCACAGATCGTGCTTCCATCTGTGTCCCTGCCCTGAGGTGCAGAGCAGCTTGCATCCCTCCTGCCAGCCAGATTGAGCCATAGCTCTTTTCCCTCAGCCATTGCTGGCCATCCAGCAGGCTGAGCAAGACTTCAGAGAGATGGCCAGGTCACAGGATGCTACCATCCCACTTGTGTCCCACGCCAGGTCTACAGCAAGGGGTAGAGGAGAGTATGTGCAGGTTGGGTTTGCCACTGCCCGCTGATGGCATCCTGTCTAATCTCTGAGGGACACAAATTGGGTGGAGGAAGGCAGAGACAAGGACCAGTCCCCATCACCAAGAGGCAGCGTTCAGTTTGGCAGCGCTGACATTTACTCTTAAGCTCAAAGGAAAAATGGTCTCTCTCCTCCAAGTGCAGAGGTGTCCCAGACCTGCCATCATTACCTGGAGCTTCTGTAGTGTCTCCTCACGCTCGCCCTCTGCTTCCCATCGGCCGCATTTTTGGCTTTTCAGCATCTGAATCTCCTAAAACACAAGGGGGAAGAGCATCACACCAGATCCACCTTTGTCCCAGGAGGGCCAGCTCCCACCACAGATCTCAACAAAAGCTCTTTCCCCTGCTGCAAAGATCATATAACCATACGCAGCTCAAAAGTTTGGCTTCCTTAATGCTCTTTTTCAAATTTCCATTTCATTGCACCTATTGCCCCTCTCTAAGCCCCTGTCCTGTGCTGGCTTATGAAGGCTCCTGGCTTGCATAGCATCATGTGCAACAGCATGAGGTATCTGATCTCAGAGAAGCTATGAATAACAGACAGGGTGTTGGTGATTGACAGGCCACCCAGATTCAGCAGAATTCAGATCTCTGCTTCATGGGGATATTACCTCATCTTTAGCCTTGATCAGCAGTTCCAGTTCTTCCAGGGTTTGGCTCAGCTCTTCCTTGTTGTTCTCACTGGAGGAGTCATGAGCCCCCTGTGACTCCAGTTCTGCTACCTACACAGAAGGAAGGGAGTTATGCTTAGAGACACAGGAATGTCCCCACATCTTATTACTAACAGGCATTTTCTCTCATGTTCTGGATCTCTTGCAAACACAACTGAGCTTGCAACAGGGTAACAGCTCAAATCCTGTGGCTACTGGAAAAAAATGTCCCTTCTTCTGCTCTGCATAGATCATACACAAACACACACTGCAGCAAAATCCTGTTTAGAGTCTCCATCTCTGCTTTCTCCTTCAGTCTTGCACTTACAGTAAATTCTGACTGGCTGACATCAAGCACACGAGCTCATAGTTCATAGCAATGGCCAGATCCAGCACCATTTACAGCCCCAGATTGATACTGCTGTGGGCAAGGGAGTTATTGCAGTTCAGTCACAGCAGAGCCAGCAGGAAGGGTTTGTCCAAATGTGCTTCCCATTCCCAAAAAATTCAGCCCAGTGGCTTAAATTATTCATGACAAGATTCATTTTTAAAGGCTAGTCAGAAAGTCTGCAGCAGCTGCTGATGAGGGCTGAGCTCTCAAAGGGCCTGTGCTGAGCTTTGCAAGTGCAGCTCCAGCACTGAGTACTCTCACATGGACACACTTGAATCCAAACACTCCCACAAACAAGGGCAGCCTGCACTAGGATTCATGTAACCGTGGCCACGAGCTGTGAGGCTCACATAGTTACAGCCAGAATCAACCAGCTCTGGTCCCACAACGTCCTGGTTTGGAGACAACTGTCTGGATGTTCCAATGAGTTTGTTTATTCTGTGATTCTACAAAGTCCCCACTGGCTGCCCCTCACTCATGAAAGCCTAACTCCTGTCTCCTGGCTATGAGAACAGCCACCAAACAGCTGAGAATTCACAGAGCGATGGCAAGGAAATGGAAGCTCATGCCAGCCAGCCCTGAAAAATGCACATATGTGTAGGCACAGCCAAGATCTCAGTTATACTTAAGGCAGGCTCCTGTTGCAGAAGAGAAAATTTGCTCTGAACAACTCTTTTACTGTCTGACTCCTCTGCTGAGAGTTAGGAATAGGCACAGTGAATCCTGAGGGATGGTTGTTTACTGCACAGACTGGCCACACAACAGCCATCAAGTGGGAACAGCTGTTAATTGCTATAAAACCCTGCTGTCTTTTGAATGCACTAGAAGTGAAATGCTTTTATGCTTCCTTCTCCAGGGCTCCAGAGTCCTTTTCCAGAGCAATTCCAACTGTCCTAACATGCTTTCTTGAATACACTGCAGTTCCTCTCTTCCAAGAAACCCAGCCATGTGACTGTCACTCCTCTGCCCAGTTGCACACAGGCCTCCTCAGTTGATCTGCGACCTCTCTGACATTACATAGGTCAAAAGATGCTATTATTCCAACTGAACAAGTGCTTGTTTGTACTGTGCAACCCCCGTTTCATGATGTTACAGCTTAGATTCCAGCTAATTATAGCAGATAGAGCAATGTTCATCCTTCGTGCCAGCAGCCAAAAGGCTGTCCTGATGCGCAGCTCTGGAGGAAAACAGGCCTTACTCAGCAGAGCTGGCAGCTAGGAACTACCTTGGAGAAATATGAAGGGAAGCCAGTATTCTAACTTAGTGTTCTGGTTTCCTCCCTTTATCTACAAGGACTCAGCACACTCCCAGCTTGCTCTGCAGAATAAAGGAGCTCTTGTGAGAGGCCCCTGGTTGCGTGACCTTATTCCTTGACACATCTTCCCTGCCAGACTCACACAGCATCCTGAATTCGACACCCATGAAAACTGATGGGAGAACGGGGTCAAGGGCACCATCTGGCTCTGGAATAGGGTTTCCTCTGACCTGTCCTACAAGGGCCCTTCTCTGCTCACCCGCTGCCGCAGTGTTTCCGTCTCCTCTTGATACGCAGCCAGCTGCTTCTTCCACTGGTCCACACTGGCATTGGCTTCATGGAGAGCAGCCACAAGTTTGCTGTTGTTGTCCTGAAGGCTAAAGAATTCAGCTTCCCACTGGACCTCACTCACGGAGCTGTGTAAAAGAATAGGGAAGCATGCAGGACAGCATGAGAGTCTTATTATCACAGAAGGTTTCGTTCCCTCATATTGCAAATGTGCACTGAAATCATGCTCCTGGAGATGCTGGGCAGCTCTCTACCCTGCACAGCTTTTTATTTGCTTTTTGTCTCACTTCTCAAATTTAAATGTATCCTCCAATCCTTGAATCTGCTTTCTTTCCTTTATCCTCTGATAATATTCAACTTCAAGGTCACGTGTGTTTTCTTGAAACTGCAGAAACCACACAGTGACATTAATGGTCGGGGGGGGTTGGCAATGTAGGATTGTGAATCCAGTTTTAAATCCCTGTTGGATCTGAGTTTGCTTTGAGTAAAACTCTACCACCCAACTCGGGAGAAGGCAGCAAAGGACACTTGCTTTTAATTTAAAAATATTCTAAGTGTTCAGCTGGGAGCTCAGCAGGAGCCGCAGGGTTGAATCCAGCCCAGAGTCTTTTGAACAAAGAGCAGAAGCAGCAGGGACTTTGCTGGAATCATCAGGGGAATTAACACAAATGCAGCCTTAGGCCAGCTGGAAAAGTGTGAACATCTTCTGGTATCACAAACTACTGATTTGTAGATAAGTGGTGTGAACTCATCCCTGCTGCAGACTCAAAGCCTTCTCCTTCCCATCCTGCAGGAATAACAGATTTCACCCCTGAACTGAAAAAAAAACTTTCACCTGGGGAGAAAGGAAATTGTTACAGTGGAAGGTTTGGGCAACAGCAAACTTAGAGCATTCTTTGGCTAACTAAACAAGTATTATGGGGTCAGCAGTTTGACCCCCATCAAATCTTGTCAGTTTGAGCTGAGATCACATGGTTACTTAGGAGCTCTATGAGCACTAGGAGAACAGAACATGCTCCAAATCCTGCCAGAACAGAGAATTTAGAAGCCAGGAACTCATAGCAGCCTCACCCTTCTGAAAGCATCTTCTTCAGACGCTCCTTCTCTGTGCTTATCTCAACATCAGCACTTTGGCTCCTGAATAGTTTATCTTCTCCTGGTCCATTTGAGCTGATGATGGGGCTGGGAAGTACCTGAGGGATGAGGAAGAGGTGGTTATCATAGGGCAGCAAAGAAAAACTGTGCCCACCGGATTCCTGCAGACTCATTCACAACCTGGGTTCACAGGGCTGGCTCTCATTTCCTGTGTTTGTGTGCGAGACCCCAGCTTTCAATGTCAGCTCCTATAGTGCTGTGCACAACATTTACATGGCAAGTCATGGCAAAGACCCTCACGTATAGCTCAGCAGAATCAATCATGGTGTAATTATGACTTCAGAAACATACAGACACAGGGCTTTCTCTTGGACAGGGGAGCTGGTATCTGTCCTGCTCAGCTCTTCCAGTAGATGCTCTGCTCTCACGTCTTCCCTTTCCCTGCCTCCATGCTATGTTGGGGCAGTGATCCCAGTGCACAGACACCCTGAACAGGTGGGCTCACAGCTTGCCCACACAGCTCTTCCTCCCTCCTGACTTGAGGTACTGGATTCTCTGGCCCTCAGTTTTCCCTTGACAAATGCCAGTGATGTTACAGCCTGTAATTTGAGTCCCATGGCTGTGCCCAATGTGCCAAGTTGCTCAAGCTGGCTGTTTCAGGGTTTTACTGAATTCTTAACACGACTTTCTTGCTGGTTCTCAGAGCAGTTCAAAGGCTTAATGCACTCTGAACACAGACCTAGCTATGCCACCTGCGTTCAGTTGCAGCTCGTTTCAGTACACTGAATTAAGACACCATGTACCACTGGAACTGTGGGGCTCAAGGGAGGGAAGCTCTGCTACTGTCACTCACTTTTCAAAGCGTGGAAGAAAAGACTCATACTCCTAAAGTACACCCCTTTCTCTAATACCTCCCTGTTCCTGTGCAAATCAGAGCTAGAAGAGATGGATTCATGCTCCCAGCCTGAGGGAAACTGACAGCAGAGCAGCGACGAACATGCAAAATCCAAAGCAACCTTTATATCCTTCTCTCCAGAAGACCCTGTCTTCATGGTCTCCCTTCATAGCAGGAAAGAAACTTGGCACAGACGTGGCAAACTATAAAAAGACTCTGAGTAATGAGACTTTGGGATTCTTAGTTGAGGGCTGCGAGACCAGGTGGCTGGTGAGCCCACTGGAGTTGATAGGTAGCCCTTAAAAGCCTGTGATAAGGACAGCCACCTGTCTTCAGAGTCATCTGACATCTAAAAATAGAGCCAGACTGGGCCACAAGATGTATTGAACACCAGCTTCAAGAAGCCTTCCAGAGGGCAATCGAGAAGCAAGACCTGCAAAATACAACCCTGCCTCATCTTGCCCCACAAAGCTCTTTTTGTAGGTGGAGAAACGGAGGCAGGCAAGGTGCAGAAGTTTTTGTTCTGGTCTGTTGCTCCTGTGAGTTCAGCTGAAACTGGTAGCAGTTGAAGATGCTCCACAATGTTTTGCTACTCGCAGTACCCACAGTTACTCTGTGATGGAGATGCTAAAACAAGATGGGGATTGACCTAAAAGGTACTAGGGGATGGGAGAGAACTGCTGTCCTGGGATTTCCTCTTAAGTCTGAAGCCTAAATTAGCTAGTGCAAATGCAGAAAATCAGAGAACCCTGATTTAATGTCAGGAGACAGGCCTGCTCTCTGCTCACTTGCAAACAGAAAAACGATCAATTATTGAAGGATGAAGCTCATGTTTGAAGCTGCATTAACGCAGGGACTGCAAACCAGTAGTAGGAGATGATGTGTGTACAGGCTGGGGGAAGCAGGACAAGGCCTGCATGCCCACACGGCAGCAAACGCTGCATGTGCTGAGTGCTGGCTGCCAGATGGCTGCAGGCAGGGGTCATGCATACCTATGTGTGAGCTCTCCCGTGGTGAGATGAGGCATGCTGAATGGGAAGGGTGAGCATGGGCTTACACTGAGGCCATTTTAGCACTGCTGAGTCAAGTACGAAGAATGAACTGAGCCTTAAGGCCACTTCCAAGATGTGTGCCAGATCACCTTCTGATCACCTCATACCTTCTGCTGTAGCTGTGCATGGGAAATGGACACATCCTATTGTGACATCTGTTGCACTCAGCCTGATATAAACAGAACAGCAGAGTGTTTCTCCACTCTCTGCTTGCCTCCCAGCCAGGGAAGCTCTCATAGTTGCAGCTGACCATGAATCTGTCTTGGTTCTGCTACGAATGCTCTATTCAACTCTTACTCATGTGCCACATATTAAGATGGGACTAAGACAGTGGGAGCCAAAATCCAGGTGGGTTTTGCCCATTTTTCCATTCCACATGACATTTCCAGTCTCTTGAGAGCCACTGCCTCTACCTCCCCCTCTTTTCCCTGCAGGCCAAGGTACTGTTCACACTCCCTCCTCCTCCTGCTGCCATTCCATCTGTATTCAACCCAGAGAACGCAGCATCCTCCATCCCACAGCTCCTCTCCTTCTGCCAGGAGCTCAGTGGCATAGCCACCCCTGGAGAGCACTACTTGGGAGGGCAACTTCACCATCAATGCCAACCTGCTGCAACGTGAGAAAAAGATGCGTAGACATCTCCACAGCTTATCCTCTCCTCTCCACGCTCCTGCTGCTGGAATTGATTTAGTTATACAGGGACAGGCAGCAATTGCAAGTGTGACAAATGTGAGAATGATAAGTGACGGGCTTCAGCTTTCTGGTCTGGGGAAAAATGAAATTGAATGACTGGTTGTCATGCTTGCATCTCTTAGTGAAGATTTCCCCAAGGTGGAAGGTAGTGATTTCTGCAGGGATAGCACAGCTCCTTCTCTTCTACAGTGGAAGCAGAGCAGAAATGGAAGAAATATAGCAGGGACTCCCCAGTCACCAGTGCTAAGAAATCACTTTGTCTTTCTGAGACCATCAGCTACCAGAGACACTTGAGAGAGGAACTCCTCTGCAGCCCCAGCAAGGGAACAAAAATGGCTGGAAATGCCACCTATCTTTTCTCCTATCTTCTTCAGCCAGGCAGCATGCATTCTTGCATGCTGCTTGTCTATTACTGTCACACTGAGTCCACAGAGAGCCAGTAACTCTAAAGAAAATAAAGCCAAAAACCACTACCATCACCACTGATAGAAAACCCAAGACCTCCTCCAGCATGGTTTTATCAAGACAAACGTTGAACTGGCAAAGAGGGAGGAGTGTAAACCTTCCAAGAACTCCGCTTAAGCAGAAATCATTTTATCCACTTCATGTGCTTCAGCAGAGTGACATCAGGGTCACAGGTGTCATCAGAAAGAGAACCTCCAACCTCAGTGTCTATCAAGAAAGCTTGCGGGCAGAAAAGACAGAAGCAAAAGTTACTAGAGAAGATCAGCACAGTGACCATCTTCCCTGCCGCTGCTCTGCAGTAAGCTTTATCCCTGCACATCCCCAAGCATTACCTGGTGAGATGTGATGCTCAGGGCAGGATTGGTCAGTTCTGTTTTATCCTGGGACTTCTCCCTTGCCAAACGTGCTGCTTCTTTCACCTCCTGGAACTTCTCTGCGAACTGGAAGGAAGCAGAAAAGTCACTCTGCTGCTAAACTGAAATGTAGAACAAATTAGAATCAATGTCTGGGTCACTCCTCCCTTCGTTATTTCATTTTATGTGCTTTCTACTTCAATAAATAATAAAAGTGAGGAAATAGCCCCTACCTGCCCATGATTCCAGCACTCAGAACTGTGAGAGCAGCTAAATACTCATGGAGCCCTAAGTCCAAATTCATTTTGTAACAATCAAGAAGCTCTACAAGGATTACTTTAAACCATTTCCTCATATCTTTGCATCTTGAATTAGGTTTTAGCACACTGGGAACAGCACTACATCAGGACCCCAATGTTTCTTTTTCCTCCTGAGTCTGATCTCTCCTTCTGGGTTTCAGGGACATTTTTCTTACTGGGATCAGGTCTCTACCAGCATCTGCCACATTACCTGGGAGAGGTGCTGCTCTGAAGCAAAACCCAGTCCATATACTGTGTTGGCTCGGCTATCTGCCCACTGTCCAAATTTCTGGGATGTCTTTGTGAAGGTCATGTTGGGGGTGATGGTGCTGTTGATGATTGCCTGTGGAGAGAGGCAAAAATGAGTTAGAGAGAACTCCGTTCTGCTGCCCCAGGGTTTGTATGGGATCACCACAATCACTGAGCGCTCTTGGAACTCAGGGTAGAAACTCTCTTTTAATGAAACAGCTATTCAGGATTCTGGGGACCAAAAGTCTTTCTAGTCTAGCTGTGAAACACAAACAGGTGTGAATCTTTTTGTCTACTGTAAGAAAAAAATAAATAAGAAAGCCTGAATGTTACAATCTTTATTGGGCCTCCACTGCCAGAAGAAAAGAAAAGATGCAGAATGCCTCTGGGGACTGAACAACTTTCTGATGTTCTTCACTTTCATGGCAAGTAGGAATTAAAAAAACAAGAAGTAAAAGGCTGAAACTGCACTTAGCACAAGCTATTACAGAACACTGTTGGTTAGAGTAGCAACACAATGAACTGCTTGAGAAGATTGCAAGAATCTCTGCCACTGGAGGTCTTCAGAAACAAGTCAGAAAAATCTCTATCAAGAGCAGTTTAGGGAGAATTAACCTTGTCTTGGGGGTAGCGACTGAACAGACTGCAGCACCTCTGTTTGTTCCTTCTGTCTACATGGGTCAGTTTCAGCACAGGATCAAGGCTCTTAAAAAGATCTCTTTTGCATGCTCAGAGAGGAAAGAGCCAAGGAGCGAGAGAGAAGAAAGCACACTTCTCATTAGCACAGAGCCTAGCATCCATACTGAGTACATTCAAGCATGGAGGCAGTGCTTTATCTTCTATTCCTTGTAGTAAAGACACCAGAGTGCCCCATGCTGGAAACTAATCAACGTGACACAAAGCATCCAGAACAGACATCAGTTGGAGACAAACTTGCTTTCCAGCTGTGATGCTGTCAGCAAATGCTCCCTACCTTGGTGCCCCCCACACTGATGATCCGGTACACGTTGCGCGTGGCATCGTAAAAATAGGAGACAGTCAAGGCGTGTTTGCTGGCGGGGATCCAGTTTCTTTTGGTAGCAGGGTCAATTTGGAAAACATGGGCTCTGGTGCTGAAGATTGGCTGCTCCCTGCAACAGAAATGAACAGAGCTGTAAGGGCAGAAGGGAAGCTGAGCAATGGGGGAAGTGGACTGACTTTCTGGCACTTGCATTGCGTTATGCATCACCAGTGGCACTTCTGCTATTTGCCTCCAATCTAGAGATATGTGACAGTGGGAGCTAAGCACAGTAGCTCATATGGACATAGTAACAAAGCTACCAAGGGTGTTTAACTATAGGCAGAAGTTTTTACCTTCCTCTAGATCTTCTCTGTCCTGCTCCGTTGTCTTCACACATTTCTAAAGACCACAGCCTCGTCATAGCAGCAACAGCACCCCAAGGTTAGCAAGCCTTACTCACACATTCACCCAGGGATCAGCATTCAGCTTGCAGGTAGAAACACAAACAGGACATCACAATCTCGTGTTCTGTCTACCAGATGGTCCCACACAACACAGCTGGTGTGGCAAAGTTAAGCTAATAATTAGTGGTTATATTATTTTTAGCCAGATTTGAAGTTTTCTTTCACTATCCCTTGGCACATGAGCAAACAGTTCATGGTGACTTCACCTGCTCTATGATTCTCTGGCTGCTGTGCTGCTTGCCCTTCACAAGATATCTCTGACCTGGAGCTCTGGGAAAGCGGATGGATGAATAGATGGAGGATGGGTTTGGGCTGTGAACACAAGTGCCTTCCCCTCAGCACAGCTCTTCCTCCCTTGACTCATGCTTGGGAAGCACATCCTGCAGTGAGAGGTCATGCTGCAGGATTAAAAGCAAGTCACTTAAGAATGAATTAAAGGAAGCACTTCACCACACAATGTGCAGCTGCTGCACGAAAGCAAGTAGTGCCTGGATTCTGTAACCAGTAATATCTAAGCTGAACTAAGGAACTGAATCTCAGGCATCAGGATGTAATCTGAGCATTTCAAGAGACAGGAAGAAATGTTTCCATGACACAACAGACCAGGTGCATCAGGGCTTGCAGTCTCCATTTTACTTTGTTTAAAACCCAAGGCACTGGCCATTTCCACACTTCAATTCAGTGAAGCCTGATGTGGTTGGATGTATCCCATGACTTCTTGCCTGGATAAAACAGCTGCAAACAAAGCATAGCCACAATCCTGTGGCATGCAAGTCCCCGAAATCCAGAAATTTATTTCCAGCCTATTTTAAGTTCTCACAGCTGCAATGAAGAGAACAAGATGATGACTGTACCTGGTGCTTTCTGAATGCATCGACAAAACTTAGGAAGGAAATAAAATTCTCCCTTTGACCTCCCTTTTTCCAGCTTTGTCCACTGGTTACAGTCCTGACTCAGCTCTCTTATTCAGAAGAAGCCTGTGCAAGGGTCTGAACCAGATATTTCTGTACATTCCCTCTGTCTGGTTTAATTCAGCCACAGCTTTTTTTTCAAATGAGACTCAAATTCTCTGGGCTGCACTAACAGTTACTATAATTTACATGGATCATGACTTATCCTTCAAGACACAGAATTTACAGAGCTGGGGAAAATGAACATTTCTGTGCCTTAGCCCCCAAGTCCTGGGCCAGTGTCAGAAAGAACAAAGGAAGGACATTACCTAGTTGTTGACATTTGTTAGTAAGTGTAAGACAGGCCACAGGCCAGTGGAGTTAGTATACGTCTCTCCTCCAGCAGCTTCCTTCTCAGGTCTCCTAGCTGGATTGAGACTCCTTTTTGGTTTTGCCTCCACAGTGATTCATTTCCTAGCGATGGAAAAAGTCAGCTGTTATTTATCACACAGAACACAGACAGTGTTCAACCAGGCAGCACTCAGGGGGTTCGTTTGTCCCAAACTCACAGTGCTTGTAATTTGTAACGATCTCTCATCACTGAGCAAGTTTTCTTTCCCTGTCATGGGAGATAATTGGGTGAGCTGTGTAACTGGAGCAAATCCCTCTGGCAGCACGAGCCAGCTGTTGGGAGTGGGCCATGAAGGAGCCTGGAAGGCTCTAATGTTTCCAGTCATGCACACGTGACACTGGCTGCAGTGACACCATGATGGAAAGCCCTGCTCAGAGATCACCCCTCACACGCACAGCAGTTATTCCTGTGCTCAGCAGCAACGTCTGCTCCTGGAATCAATGGAAACCATCCTGCTGACTGCAGCGGGTTTCAGACCAAGCAATGGATCTGATGGCCCCTGCCACGTGCCCTGACTGAGCTCCCAGACCCTCCTGGAGATTTTCCTTCTCTGATTGCAGCAACAGTGCTGTAGTAGCACCTGGGTATTACTTTCCCTCTTAACACCAGGAACGGAAAATAAAATGCCACTGGAATGTCTATCAGAATATCAGAACCTTCACAGTGGTTTGCTTACGTTTTTTCCACTTGCACGAGGCTGACTTGGCTGCTTGCTTACCCAGAACACAGATGAGGCATGCATGCCCGTTCCCTGCTCTCAGGTACAAGGAGCTGTGCGCCAGGTATGCTGAAATTTGCACCACTGTTGGTGTCAGTGGGAAGGGAGCTCTGCTTTCATGCCATTCTGTGATCACTGCTGTCTCAACACTTCTCATATGTTTGTTCCTGCCTTATGGTCTTCCCCAGAGCAACAAGACTTCATGCTGTCTCTGACAGGTCTTTCCCTTTCAGTTACAAATGTGAAAGTCGCACAGACTTCACCAGCAAGCTGAGAGATACACCAGATGTGCTTTGCTTCCAACAGAAAGCAAACTGCCAGCAGCAGCAGCAGGGCACGTCTATGACTTCACCTGCCTACTTGGTGCCAAGGAGGGAACTCCAGCACCCATCTCCCTCTGAGAGAATTAAAATATGCAGAATCTCCCAAAATTCTGTTTCACATCTCCCCTTTGCTTACCGTAAACAGGAACAATTGCTGCCAATTTGCAAGTCCCTCATAATGGATTTTTAAGATAGCATTATGAGACCAGCATGTTATTGCCTCCTCATAACCACCTGAGTACAGCAGCAGCCTGGCATGTGAACAATGCTTTCTAGGAAGCAGTTCCTGAAGCTCTGTAGGTAATGATCGAGGAGAGCTTTGTGCTCTGCTTGGGAACAGCACTGAGATGTTCACACTCCTTTCTTGTGGAGGGGGAAAAAAAGACGGTTTTGTAAATCCAGCAAAATGATACAGAATATATCTAGGTAGTAAAATAATGTATTGCACAGGATGCAATGGAAGTGTGGAAGCCTTCCTTTCAGAACTCACATACTTGTTTGACAAGGTTAAAGCAGACATTACACAACAAAAGCTCTCCTAGGGTCTAAATGGTGAAGCACAAGAGAAATAGCAGGCAGCAGTAACTGCAAGAGGGGAATAAAAAGCAAGGAATTGAGACTACACTGGTGTGGGAATAGGGGAGGTGAGCAGCTGTGGGAAGGTCCTGACAACAGAGCCTGTGCAGCCTGCAGATCGAGGGTACGCATCTAACAAGGCACCAGGGAGAATGGCTCTACCTTACCCTCTCTGAAGTTTCTCAGCAGAACCACAGCAGGGTTTGGCACAGCTCGGCACAGCTGAGTGGGTTTGCAAGGAGGGGGCGCAAGGAATACTGCAGGGCACTGGCATCCCTGCTGGAGGTTCAGAGCTGGAAAAGCACAGGTGCTGAAAGCTGTATCTGAGATGCACGAGCGAGGTACTGTCTGAAGAACACCCACCTGTGATCAGCTTGCTTCTGGCCAAGCTGCTGGCCCCTTGTCTCCAAAAACACTACAAAGCATTTAAAAATAGTCCTGAAAGTGCCTAGGATTCAAACTGCCGTGTTCTTTTTCCCACTACAGTTCTCTTTCCCCTTTTAAGTGTCTAAACTAGGTTCACCACACATCCCTAAATGCTGCCTCTTCTTTTCCTGCTCCCGGCTAGGAGTCCCTGTAACAACTGATCCAGCTGTTCTTTGTAACACCAAAGCACCTGGCTCCAGGATGTTGTCTGAGCACAAACTCAGCTACCTCCTTTTGTTGATTCTCCTTAGAGAAGCTGGAAGAAGGTCACTGGGTGTCTGGGGATGACATGGGAGCAGAAGGGATGGATCAATCATAGCTGATTTGCTCACCGAATGGAGTTCGACCCAGTGGTCATTAAGACGGCATACAAAAAATGCATGCTGGTCTCATTTCTACCTTGATTCTTATACTATTCTCATTACTACAATGTCCAAATTGATTTCTTAATGAATAGCTGCTTATTTCACCATCGCAATGAGCAGATCATTGTTTGTCCTCTTATTTTATGGCCCCAGTAGAGTTGCAAGGACTGAGAGAGCCAAAGGAACTGAGTTGGCCAGCACTGAGCAAGGGGCCTCACCATGTTGGGACACATCACTAAGCTGCCAAGAGCCTGGAGGAGAATACCCTGCAAGCAATGGCATGTGTCAAAGAGGTACAGATGGCATCAGTTCACTCCCTTGCACTAGTGCCATGTTTCACCTGTGGGGTATGCTGAGCAGAAAAAGTACCAAAACCTGGATGAGATTAAAACCAGTGCTGCTCTCCAATTCTGTGTAATCTGAACACATATGTCAGTAGATTTACGGACTGTCCTCGAGTGTCCTGGCTGGATACAGGCTCTTTATAGGCCTGCAAGCCTGCTCCTATGTAAGATGTTCTGAAGAAATCCAGTGCTTCTGCAGACAGAATGCGCCAGAGAATCTTCCCTGCAACAGAAAAGGATTTAAGCCACCTCCCAGGGAGGCCCCTCCAAACGGGCCTGCAGCTACAGCTGTTCAGGGGCAGCACCAGGGGCTGGCACCAGCTCTGTTCCCCGGGAGCACTGCAGTGCATGTGCCACGTGGAGCAGCACCTCCCCAGGCACCACAGCACAGCACAGCATCCAAGCTGAAGCAGAGCTCCTGACAGCAGGGAGCTTGTCTGTCCAGCTCTACCACACAGACCATCACACAGAGCTCTCAACACACATCTACACCTGCAGCGGGGAATCACCACCAATTCCTTTGCTTGACATGTCTTTAATGGAAGGATTTTACAAAGCATTTTCTCTAATCCTCACTAGATAAATACTCCCAATCCAGCAGATGGATCTAATAACCAAATAGAAATCAAAAAGCGAAGTGATTTTTCCATTTAGACCACAGAAGGCATAGACAGAGCTGGGAACAGAGCACGTTCCCACTGCCACCTCCAGCCACAACACCCAGTGTAAAATGCTATGAAGCAACATCCTCCATTCTAAGGAATAGTTTGTGTTGCAGGATGGGACAGCCAGGCTTTGGAAGAAACGTTCAGCAAGACATTTATCTCTGAGCCTGAATTTCAGGCACTGTGGCAGCTTCTGTGTTTCATTGTGTGCTGTCTTCTCATTTTCAGCTGCCTGTTGGGTTCTTCACACAGCACGGTCTTCTCAGAGAAATGATGCTTTGCTGCATTTACTTTTGGGGAGTATTTCCAGTGCAAATACCACCTCTTTAGGAAAAACCCATTTGACAGTTACAGGCTCGCTCTCCTCAGTGGGTTCCCAACCCTAAGGGCAACTGCTAAAATACAGCCTTCCTGCCAGACCTCTTTGAAAGGAAAAGAGGGAGAAGAATAAACCCTTTTATTATTTTTTTTTCTTTAAACACTCTTTGCTTCAGATCTTTTATGGCACCCAGCAACGTCTTTGCTCAGTAGCTTCTACACAGGGCGTGGGGAAGTGTTTCTGCCTGCACCACTGCATTTGGCTGATGCTTTGTGTCCTTGTTTTTCTCCGTTCTTCCTGTGCAATCTGGGGGATTTTTCCTACTGAGAATCTTTTATTTTTTTCTCCTTAGCAATTCTGGCCTCACAATCCTGTCTACCCACCCGAAACACGCCTATTTAGTAAACCAAATTACTTACTACCTCCTGCCCACCTGCCCCCTTTGCTGCATGACCAGAAAGAAATCTTGTTATATGTGCTTTGGAAAGGAAAGCTTTTAGAGTCACCATTCCCCGAACAGATGCTGCTTTAAAGCAGCAGCTGGGATGTGCCGAGGAGGCTGAGCTTGGTCCTCATTAACTGCATTTGCCTTGGTGTTCCTGGATGGGGTTCAGCCAAGGGCACCTCTACAGGTTCACGTGCTGTTCCCCCTCTCTCTCATTGCAGCTTCTCTTTGCAGGGACATTCATTTACTTGTCAGACAAAGAAGTCTCTGCATTTGGATGCAGAGAAGGTGATAATTTTAAATATCTTGCTCTGCATCCAGGCAGTCCGTAGCCCCCCTTCATCTAAAAACCAAGACAAAAATGCCATATGAGGAACCACAAAGTACCAGCAGAATCGTTGGTTTCTGTGAACGATGGGCACAACAGTGCACAGGTACAAGGGCAGGGAGCGGCTCTGGGGTGTGATAGCAGAGGGACACCTTCAGGAGCACAGAGACCTAGGAACATATTTTTGCACTGTGCCCTGCGGCTGGGCTCAATGCACAGCCATGTAAGTCCCCAGAAAAGAAGTCATCCGATAAAGGTCCATGGACAGCATCGGGTAAGGATTTCCCAGCTGCTGTGGTGGGAACTTTGCAGTTCTCACTGCTATCTTTCCTAAAGTTCTTTCTCTCCAAGGACAACTTTCCTGGACGGGTCCAGCTTGTGCAGAGCAGATGGGGGTACGTGAGAGCATGTGAGCACCAAAGATACGTGGCTCAGCTCTGGCGCCAGGCCCAGCACCACGCTGAGTCAGCTGGGAGGCCGTGCTGGCTGCGTCAGGGCTCTGCCTCCTGCTGATCAGAGCCAGCACTCTCATGTAAAAAGCCCACTGTGCAGTGTGGTGCTGGGTAATTTGAGGGAGGGGCTGGGGGGGAATGCATTTCAGCCCACCAGGACACGGTATTTCAAAAGGCAGAACTGGAGCATAGAGAGGATGTGAGAACCAGTTTCCTTCTCCACTGCTGTCTATCTTTGTTTCCTTTTATCTTCCCTCAGCAGCCTGAATAGCTGACGACTGCATGTCAGTGCTTTCTGAGGAAGTGTGGACTCACAGGACTGCAGAATCAAACCTCATTTCTTCCTCATTGCCTGTTTTCTGAAAATCTAACTTTTCCCAAGTCAGGGACTGGGTCTCACTACCTCCACAGCCTATGGAAGCTATTGCTTCCTCACAAATGGGTGCACAGGGCGTGCATGGATACTGCCTGCTAGGATTTGGGTACTGGCCTGCAGGACGTGATCAGTAGACACTGAACAGCTGTAGTAACAAAGTTTGGGAAGGCTCGCTCACAGCCCTTTGCTCCAACCACCAGGCAGGTTTTCAGGCCCTCTTAGCTACAGCCTTGCTTTCATCCACTGCTGCATCAGGTCACCTTGGGCGAAATGCTTAGATGCTGCTGGAGTCCAGGTGGGACCAGCAGAGACCAGACTTCTCTACTGGCAGCCACACAGGGAAGGCTGAGCAGTGAAGCTCCGGCAGCGTTAGCTGGAAGCTGCCTGTGGGCTGCTTTCCCTGTGGCCTCCCCCAACTCCCAAGAGATTACCCAGCAGGGTTTAGCACAGGAATGAAAAGCAGCTGCCTCCTGGCCTGCCTGCAGATAAAGGGCAGCAAAGGAATCCTGGCTGAATATGCTCCTGTTGGGAACAGCAGCAAGCACGCAAGGTCAGGCAGAGAGAACAGGGATCAAGGGCGTTTAAAGGCATACGTATCCTTATCCTTGTTATTTTCTTTACCCTCTCTCAGAAACCAGTCTCTATTTACAGAGCATCTTGGTTGCTGAACACTGCAGCTGGGTGTCTGTAACACAACCTACACATTCACTTTCCTCAGACAACTATTTTGCTACTGAGCATCAGCAGTTCTTTCTTTTGATGCACTGCTGGAAGTCTGTAGAGCAAATACAGTTAGAAAGCAGCAGAGCTAGACTGAAACTGAACAGTTCTTCATACATTCCAGAAAAAAACACGTTCAGTAATAAGGAGAACCAAAGAAATGGACACAGACATGAACTCCAAAATGGATTCTACCTCTGCTTCTTGACTGCAAGCCACAGGACCCATCTGACAGGCACACGTCTGCTTTCCCTCAGCTCCTTGAGGTCTGCTGCCATTTTCAACCCATACTCACAAGAGCTCCAGGAGCACAACCAGCACAAGGGGCAGCTCTAGCTGCTGCTCACAGTGCAGTGGCACTACACATGAGCAGGTGAATTCTTTGATAAATGGGACAAATGGGAAAACTACACTGATCCGATTAGAAGTTTACCTACTTGTGCTTCTGTCTTCTATGCAGTTAGCAGTCAGAGAAATGTAAGTGCCTATTGAAGTCTCAGCTGGATCCGACTACATTCACTTCCCTCTCAATCAAGTGTTAGTTACAACTATATTCTTCAGAGAGGAAGTGCTGATGTGTTAATACAAGAGTCCAAGGACAGTTTGTCTGTGGAAACCAGAATGTGATGTTACCAAAAACATTAAATATGGAGGAACAAAGCTCAGAATCCCTGCTTCAAAAATAAGTTAACTAAAGCCAACAGAACAAGCCAGAACGTCATTTGAAGGTGGTACACTTTTAATCTTTTGTATTGAGAGGAATCGAACTGCTGCTGAAAGCTACTTAATATCCCCATGTGATCAACGTACAAGTAAGAAGACCTTTTTACTCAGGAGATAAGTGGAAATACGGAGTTTTGGGTGGAAATGTCATCTCTGGCTTAGTTTTGTTAGTACACTGCTACAGTTACACAGGGAGATCCAAGCAGACTGAGCTCAGAGCTTCTTCCCTGGGAGCTGGTGGTCTGAAGTCACAACGACTGCTGTTAACCGTGGCTGTTCCAAGCAGGGTTCATTCCCACCTCTGGGAAATACACTGTGCTGTCACAAGCTGCCTGTCTGCTACGCCCTTCCTGGCACTTCCAGAAGTTTTACCGTAACTTTGTGCATCACAGGAAAAGTTACAGGAAAACAAGGCCACTTTAACCTGGATTAGCACATACCCTGCCAACTTCAAAGGCTCTATGCCTGCTTCACACTGCTGTCACTTCTGATTCCTCGCCTCTACCTGTTCTGTGTCTTGAAGGTGTGTCTGCCTGCTTGACTGTTTTATCTACACAGTCTATGAGGAATATCAGCAAGGGGAAAACAAGCCTCTAAGAATCTCACTTATTTGTCTTGTAATGCCAAACCCACACAAGTGGAGGGGGTTGATCAGACGGATCCAGTACGCTTTCAAACAGCCACGAAGAGTTTAATACACAAGAAACTCCCAACAGTGTGTCAGGTCCTTCAACTTACATGACTGAGATTTATAAATAGGGCATAAATTAAATACCAGGCTAAGCTCCTGTTTCCATGCCAAAACCCACTGCCACATCCACACAGCATTATTTCATTACAGAACACTGGAGCAGAGGTTTTCAATCAGCTGTGTACCCACTCAGAAATGCAAACAGGATCCATTTTCCTGAGCGCCAAAGTGACCACAGCTGAATAAAATCTCTTCACTCCCAACTTCTGGAAAAGTTTGTGAACACAGCCCAGAGCCACCCAGGCTCACACTTTGGGTTTTGTACAACAAATGTATCACTAGAGGCTTCCCTTACACATGAGTTCATCTATAGAAGTTGCAGAGACTTGCAATTATGTACTTTTTAATAACAAAAAATGAAAAGCTAAGTCTAAACTTTAAAGCTCATGGTGTGTGGGGAAAAAAAAAAAAAAAGCAATATAAAACCATTTCTTTTGCAGTTACGTTAAAAATAGCTCAGCTGCCATGAATAATAAATGCAATTCAAGAATAATAAAGTGCCAGTCTCACCCCATCTCTGCCTGGGCGTCAGCTTCTTTTCTCTCCCGTCCTTTCTTCAGCTGCCTTAGATTCTCTCCACGTTGTGATTTATTTCTCCCTTCCTCTTTCTTTCTCTGTCTCTCTCCGGATCCGGATGCTCTTTAAATTTCCTCCGGAATTTCACTTTGAAATCTGCTAGCTTTGCGGTCGGTTTCCAACGCCCGGCAACCGCCGGCCGCGCGGAGCAGCGAGGGCAGGGGCGGCCCGGAGCCCCCCGACCTGCGGGAGCCCAAACCCAGCGGCGGCCCCGGGCGCTCCGCGGGGATGTCGGCCGCTGCCCCGGCCGCTGCGCTCCCCAGCAGCTCCCCCTGCGTTCTGGCTCCCGGGCTCCCTCCTTCCCTTCAGCATGGGAGGGGAGCAGCAGGATTAGGTGGTGCTTTTGCAAGCGCTTTCAGACAAAGCCGTCTGCTCGCTGCTGCTCCGGCAGCCCCGCAAGTTTCTCCCCGCAGCCCAAAAGCCCAGCCACCGCTGCCGCTCGTCCTCCAGGATCGCGATTTCTTTGTTCTCTCCCGTGTTGTAGTTTTTCGGTTTTTTTTTTTTTTCTTTCTTTCTCTCTGCTATTCGCTTCCTCCCTTCACCAACTGCCCCATCTCGGTCACATTTCTCCGCTCCTTCTCTCGACTTTATTCCAGGGGCCGGCGCCGGCTCGGCGGCACCACCTGCCGGGCACAGCGAGCAGAGCTGGGCGCTGCCGAGCAACGCGGGCACAGCGGGCACAGCTGAGTGCCACAGCCGGGCACAGCCCAGGGGCACAGCTGGGCACCACAGGCCGAACGCTGCTGGATCACGGTTACTGAAGGGGCTCTGGCTACCCACAGGGAAAAGAAAAACAACAACAGCCCCCTCTGCCCCCAACCTCCCCCCCCCCCCCAAAAAAAAAAAAACAACCAAAAAGCAAACAAAAATCCCCTGCAATCTTAGTCTAGATATATTCTATCACATACAGGTCGCTCCTTGTTCTGTCTTTCGTGATGCAGTTCATACAAGCAGAAAGTTAACACATGGCACGAATACTCTCAGGAAATAGTGGAACACCCCTGGAAGAAGGGATGCTGGGCAGGCTTGGGGAAGGAGCCTCGGTAGAGAGCAGGCAATGCCAGAGTGCTGCTGCAGCCCAAGGAGCCGACACAGCCCTCGGCTGAGGTACCCAGGGGCAGAGAGGTGCCCAGCTCACTGAACAACGGCAGAGGGCTCACAGCAAAGCCATGCGAATGAACTGCTCCATTTTGAAAGAATCAAAGTGCTGCAATCCATTCATCAAAGAAAAGCATACAGCGTGACTCTAACGCAGCCATAAAAGCTCCCCGGCAGAAATAAACTTTGAACAAGTGCTTTCCAGTTGAGCCAGCACAGGTACAGCACGGCCTGAGGGCTGGGAGCAGGAGCTGAACAGGTCAGCCTGGGGAAAAGCAGCATTTCCAACCACAAGGGCAGACACAGCAGCGATCCGGCCTGCTGAAAGCAGCAGAAGGCCCATCCAGGAATGGATATTTCACACCTGCTCTTTTGTAGCCTCTATCCAACAGCTCAGAGTAGAGATTCTGCACACAGCAGCTGTTCTGTAGGCAGGGCCCAAAGTGCACCCAGCCCGGCGTTCCCACATGTAAGACAAACAGGATGGAGGCCTGCTTGTGAGCACTGCGTATTTTGTCACTTGTGACAGAGATCAGAGTGGAGTGGTATCAACTGCAGTGGGCAGGGTGAATCGGTTCTACTGCCTGCAGTTATTCTCAGCTTTAAGTAAATTAACTGTGTAAGTAAAGTAACTCTTAAGTAAAGTAACTGTGAGGCCGTGGATGAGTGCATGAGCACACACGCAGTTTTACAGGTTTTTAGAGCAGGTCCAGTAATGAACCTGAAGTGTGGCTTTGGCACAACAGCATTCCTGCATTTCCTCCAGCATTCCACTCAGATCCTCACTGAACACCACTGCTCAGCTCCCACAAATGCCTGCATCACCTTAAAACATCCCACTATTCTAACAAAGCCTCTCATAAGCAGACAGCGCTGCTGAGTGACGCTGCTGGATCATCCCCACCTCATTTATGCTCTTTACTTATCAGGGCACTTTAATGGGAAATGTTCCCAAGAGAGATTTTGTTAATCCCATGCAGTTCTGCGCATTAATTTCTCCATGCATTAACCATTTTAGAACTTGCACCAAAGTAGTAAGCTTTGTACGAGTAATTTTGCAATAAAAGGTGGGAGCAGTGCTGTAACTCAATATTAACGGCACAAACATGAGCGATATCAACACTTCATGCTCTGCTTTCAGCATTTCAACTCCACTCTTTTCCCTAAGGCATTTAAAAGGGAGGCTTACTGAGGCAGGAGTAATTCTTTGTCTCCCGTGTCTTTGCTATTGCTCACATTTGGGGCTACAGTTTGCTGCCAAAAATTTTAAGCATAACATCAGATGAAGTCCGAGCTCTGCTTGAAACGATGGCAGCAGCTACGAGCACAGACTGCTGGAACCAGGAGAGCTGAGCTGTGCTGGGGGCTGTGGGGAAGGAATGTTTGCCCAGTGCTCTGCTGTGCTCAGATGGGTGAGGGCAGGACGTGAGTTGGAGCAGCTGCAGATGCTTTGAGCTGGCAATGGAACCAGCAGCTCCAGCTCTGCCCCGGCAGTACTGAGCACCAGCAATGCTCCTGCTTCCTGTTCTCTGCCCTTCCTATGCGCAACATGGGAACCAACGACACAAGGACTAGAAGTGCACTGAGGATACTAATGAAAGTAGGGCACAGTATCTTTCATATCGACCTGTTAACGGCAACTTATCTGCAACTCCTTGAAGCTAATTATTTTACACGTTTAAATTGGGGTAATTAGATCAGCAGGAATTGAACTAAAACCAAACGCTGGTAGCCTTGTGAGGATTTTCTGAAATGGGGTTCTGTATTCCATCTGCATCTCCTTCCACTGAGGGCAACGACTGAGTTCCCAGAGGGAAGCATGGAAATTTCGATCACTTCCTACATTATCACACATCACGTCCCATCTGCATCGTTAATTGCCATAAAATGCAGGCAGGGAGAAGGAATACTGGTAACAGAACCCTGCAAGGAAGTCGCTTCCCTTTCAAACTCTGAGACACTTCAGAGCCCCTCAGATCCAGTTTCTGCTCTGCGCTGGTAGTTACTGACAGGCAGCACAGCTCACCAGCAGAACAGTCTTTAATTTTCAGATGTCCATTTCAGAGTTCTTGTCCACGCTCTGAGTGAGGCAGCACAGCCTTCTCTTCAGGAATCCAAAGGCAGAGAATCCGTGTTATTTTCCAAACAAGAAAATGTAAGAGAACTTTTATTTGAAAAAATGAAAAAGACTTTCAGAAAAAAAGTGCTCAACTTTTCAATGCAACTTGCAATTCAACTTTCAGCTCCTTTAACAAAAGGAGCTGCACAGCTGGAGTTCTGACCAAACCTCAGCAATAAATCCCCAACAATTTAGCCAGTATTTACGTCAGTTCACGACTCTTCTGCACAAAAAAGATGCATCACAGTATCACTAAAAGCACATTAGAAAAATAAATGTATGGGAAGTTTTAAAAACAGTTAAATAAAGAGAAAAGAGAGGAAAATAGAGAAAGATGTGAAGACAACTCAGGGACTTCTAACAAAGCATTGGATCTGACACCAATACTATGGTCAGTGACAAGTAATCTAACCTGATGAAAAATGAGGCTAGTAGCAACCTCTCGGGACATTGGGAGACTTAATTAGTTGCTATTCGTAGATTAAACACAAAGTCTGAAGGTGAAAGGCACTAAATGCTAAGTATTATTAGCTTCTGAAGTATTAACTTCTGTAATTGGGCGACTCCAACAATACAAAAAAGTGGATCAGTGTCAATTTTTGATTAAAAAAAAAATTTTTTTCTTATGGTTCTAATGTGTCAAAAAGGCATTTTGCTTTTAAAAGTACCAGCTGCTAACACGACTGTGCGACGCGCAATGCTGCTTGTCACCTTCAGTTCTGAGCTTCTGACTCCTACCCAAATTGACATTCCACATTCCTTAGCAGGAAACCTCATCTGAAGCAAGCAGCTCCACGAGCTGCACACACTGCACTGCGCTGCACTCCTTGAGGAAAACTCACAAGCATTTATTCATTAAGACAAGGCACGTCTGCTTGTACTGCTGAGCTCTCTCTTACAGCCCCTGATCTTTCTGTGGTCAGTTCTGGATTTTCCAAGTCTGCACTGGTGTCTTTGGAGCTGGTCTCTCCGATCCTCCAAGGCAGAGATATATGGCCCTTGTAGAAATTCCAAATGAACAAGAAAAAGAAAAGAAGAGCAAAACCTGCACCCAGGAGTTTTAAAACAAGATTCTCCTTTTGGCTGCCCACAAATTTCTGTTTTGGTGCGTCTTTCAGTAAATAAGTTGATACTGAGGACTGAAATCCCACAGCTTCTCCTTCGTTATTGCCATCTGTTGCAGCATTAACATTTGCCTTCTCTGTACTCTGCTGTGCATAAAGGGCATAACGGGCCACAGTGATAAAGAATTCCTTTGCTCTGGATGTCTCTACTGAGAGGCAATCATAGAATCCAGTCTCAGCCGCTGTCGCATTAAGTATTGCTATGCCTCCATCATACAGGAGGTATTTAGAGTCCTTATCCCGAATTCGGCTCCCGTTGAACTTCCACACTACTCTTGCCAGATTTGAAAGAGGAACACATTTAAGATGAACATTGTTTCCAAGAGTAAAGAGGTGTTTTCTCACATCATTCTCTGCAATTATGAAGATAATGTATTAAGTAAGAACACCGAAGATTTAGCTGAACGTACAAAAGCAGATGCACGCTCAGAACACATCACTGAACCTGCCAGTCTGAAAACAGGTAATGGACACATAAGCAAAGACAAAGAAATCCCATGACTAAGAGGTCCAACACAGGGGCAGGGTGCCTCTGCTGGCCTTACTCCTGCTGAGGTGTAACCAAAAGATACAGGACCACAAGTTTTAATCTGCTTTTGGCTCACCTTCAAATGTGGGCACACATAAACAGATCAATCTTTGTATGTCTCAGTTCTTCTATTTGTTAATAACACAGCTTCACGGATCTGTCCGTGTAGATCTGTGAAATGTTCATATTAGGTATTTTAAAGTTTCTCAATTGGCCCAATGAGTGCCCCAGTGTCATTTGTGGTGTACTCTCAAACAGACAAGACTACAGACAACAGACTTTAAAAAGACATAAGGGGAGGTAAGAGAGAGATTTTGTGACACTGACAGAAGCCATGCACCTTGCAACTCATTGCAAAGTCAATGAATAACAACACACACACGTGAAATTCCACATTTAAAAGAATACCAATTTCACTAAAAATAAGTATTTTCAATGGCTGATAACAAATCATCTTCTTTTTAAGCGTACTTTTGAATAGCTTTTGTGATCTGCCTGCAGAACAGCATCCTAAAAGCAGTGACAGATTTAATAGGACAGCTAATGCATCATGTGATTTCTGCAGTGCACGTGGGAGGGAAACGAACACACACACACAACACACACACACACACACACACACACCCCTGCTTCCTGAGTTTCAGCCTGACTGAAAGGGTTAAGATCATTAGGTAGTAATAATTGTGGGGTTTTTTCCCTATCTTTATTATTCATGAAGAGTAACAATGAGTATGATTGTAATTCTGTGGTTTTCTATAGTGTAAGGATCCCAGTGACCACATGCTGAACAAACATTTCGGTTGCATGATGCTAGAAGACTCATTTTTCAAATAAAAGCTCACATACCTGCACTAAGGCAGCCGGAAGCATCCCCATATTTCACATTTTGAATTAAATTCCTGGGAAAACAAAAACATCAACAAAACTGTAACAACCAGAGAGATGTTCCACCATTTCTAGGAACCACCCCAGTTTTGTGTTGCAGGCAGTAGGAGCGCAGTTATAAAGCAATCTGGCAGACCTGGATGACCTGCCTGGATGCCTACCTGTGCGACCTGGTGTAGGGAACCTGCTTTGGCAGGGGGGTTGGACTCGATGATCTCTGGAGGTCCCTTCCAACCCCCACAGTTCTGTGATTCTGTGACTTACTGTGTATCAGCAGGCTGATGTGGCAGCAGAACACACGCACGGGCAGCCTGAGACCAGGCGCAGTACGGGTCCCTGGCCAGGACGCAATCCAAGCAGTGCTTGTAGCGCTGGCAGCCCGAAACTGGAAGCTGCAGCACTGCAGACAGGGACCCCACATAGAGCATCCCCTAGAAACACAGGAGGAGGTTTCGTTTCATCATGGTGAATGAGATTTTAGATTGCTATTTTCTAATGTGATTATTTCCTAGTACTTGTTAAAAAAAACACAGTAAACTAAAATCCTTGAAGGAATGGATGCTGATATAAATGAGAAAAGACAGCTCTGTGTAACATGTAAAACAACAGAGTTCCTTCCCTATTTCTCTTAATGACCATAAGGCTTGCAATAAATAACATTCTTACACTAACATGCTCTTTTTCTATAGATAAAAACATGTATTCTGTTTCTGTTATTAGCTAATATGTGATGGAAACAGAATTGTGAGGTATTTACAGGCTACCTAAGGTCAGAAGAACAGTAGAGAAGAGCCAGGCCTGAGGCAAGTCATTACAGCAATCACTTCCCATACACAGGGACAGCAGCTCTACCTTTTTAGCAGACAGCTGCAGGAACTGCACAGGCTCAGGGGACAGAAACAGCTGCAGCTCTTCCACAATGAACATTTCTCCATCGCAATTGAGAGCTTTATGCAAATATCCATCATCTACATAAAAATAAATGCATTTTTATCTATGGACTTGTTTAAACATTGCATAACATTTTAGCCTGATAATTCACATTCAAATTAGGTGAGATGGAGCAGACATTCCTGGGCATAAGGAATTTATGAAATTCTTCAAAGCAATGTTTATTTTTTCTTTTAATAATCATTTTTTTTCCCCCCCAGAGAAAAAAGACCTCAAACAATCCCTGAATTTGCAAATATCGTTCTGTGAAGTCTCCTTTGATATGGAAAGTTTCTAAAGAGAACCTTTTAATGTCCAACAAGCCAAAACCATTTAATCTAACTGGTATGAAAATATTCAACCAGCAAGACAGCTCCTGAATGCAAAACTTCAAACAAAGCTAATGAATTCTGTTATTTTTTTGAAGCGCAAAAGAAAATCTGTCACAAAATACAGAAAGATGAATAATATCTTCTAAAATTAAAACCCTCACCTGTTCCTAGAAACATAACATCGTAGGTCTGCTTATCCAGGCCAGTAACTCTGTCTACCACAATCCTGGTGTAGTTTGAGCTCCTCTTCAGCAGTGCTGGCCTACCACCGACCGGATTTACAGCGCCATCCATCAGAGGGTGATCTCTAGCAAACTGCAGGACTTTGTCAGGCAGGTCAGAAGATGTATTATACCCCAGATTCCGGGCAAAATTATCAATACACTGGAAACAAAACATGTTACAACTGATTACAATTGCTTTTACATCTCAGCAAGGTATGTGAAAAACACTGAATTTTCTTCTAAATCCTGGTATTTCCATTTAGCTCCAAGCATGAACAGTCATGATTTCCTCAAACAAACCAGTCAATAACCCCACAGCTCCTGCAGAACAGAACTGCAGGGCAGCTGTCCTGAGAGAGGCCTGTGACAGAGCGAGCAGCTCTCTGCTGATCAGAAACACAGCATTTATATTGGTAAAACAGGCATTCATGCTTTGCTACCAAAAAAAAAAGATGAGAGCAACTATTGTTTAATTAGAACAAGGAAAATTGTATTTACAGCACCAGGACGTGGAACTGGCACCTCTCCTCTAAAGGCCATCCATCTAACGTGGGAATGCTCCACAGCTATGGGGCCCCTGTAGCTTCCTTTGGAGAAGGCTTCCTGAATGCCTGCCATGCTGTACGCACACACAGCTGATACATCCAACCTGCCCCTGAGAAGAAAGAAACAGAACTCCTGCAAAATAAAAGCAGGTTTTCTATGGGAAGAAACACTACAAAATAACCAGATTGAAAGAACAAACGTATATAGAAAGAAGTAAAGTAACCCAGTCTCCACAATGCACACATGTGAAAGTAAAAAAATACCTATTTCTATGTTGCAGTTTTCATGATTCCCGGAAGGAATAAAACAAAGACATTCACAAAATACTGTATTAAATAGGTTTCTGTTAAAAATCATATAACCACCCTCCAATAAATTGGAATAGGTAACAAAACGAGCACCTTTTAGACAAATTCTGTGTCTCTTTACCACACCCAAAGGAATAAATGCTGTGACAGAGAACAGAACCTGCCAGCAGGAATAAGCTAACAGGTGAACAGGTGGCAGCAGGTTAAGCCATGCAGTGCTGATGAACTGCATTCTGAGCATCCTCATGCTTTGACAAACCATGCAAGTTACTCATGGCTACTTTGGTATTTTTTGACAGGCAAAGTTGGAGACACTCTGTCTTACTCAGAGCAGTAAGAAAAAGTCAGCAAATCGTAGAACATGAAAGCAGTCTGGAGTTCTGGCCTTGTTTTCACAGAACATCACACATACAAGCAGGCCATGACAAATGCTGCTTTTGGAACATTAGAATAACTCTGCACCCTGAAATGTCAGGTATTTCCTGCACTGCAGCAGACACCAGAACCCAGGGCTTTGTGTAATTAATTATGCAATTTTGAACATAATTACTCCACTATCTGAGTGGAGAAAACATAACTCTCGAGATCTGACTTAGTAACAGCTTTGGATTAGTGCTCAGTTGATGGTCTTGGAACCAATCCCATATTGTTTCAGAAGGTGACAGTGTTTGCTCAGTCTGATCGTGCTGTAAGAAAAACAAACACGGGCCAATTAAACAGCAGAGTAAGCAGCTGAGAGCTCCTTGTTCTGAGTGAACACCACGAGGCCCAGGCCGTTAAAACTGAAGCAGAGCCCTTATTCAGCTCATCACACGCTCAGCAGCACACGAAGCCTTCTATCTCACCACTGCTGGGAAAAAATTCCGTAAAAGATGCTGTCCTGCCACTTCTCTCTCCTAAGGAAAAAGATGTCCTGAATGATATTGAAATGGAAGTCGAGTTCTGGAATGGAGCAGGAAAGTCGGGCTTTTAAAAACGAAGTCCATCTTCTCTGCAGTAAGCGCTTCCCACCAAGGTCACCCTAAATAAAAGAACACCATCAACACTGTGGAACATATAAAATGTAGATTATCATCTGATAATATTGCTGTAGTAAAAAAAATATAGCTGTCCTTTCAATACAAATCTCAGTTCTAAGGCCTAGAAAAAAGGTTTAAATGTCAAATGCAAGCTGAGCAGCTGGCTCTGTTCTAGCATGAAAGAAAAGAGGGAGAAAATTCAGGAGTAAAACATACCAAATTTTGTTTGGCTAAACCAACATTAAACGCTCAACTACAAAACTTCATCTGAAATACTGTAAACAAAATCTTTATATTTCAAACACTAACTTTGCAGATTCGGGCAATTCTCGACACCAGAATCTTGTCATAGAATTCAAACTCAACAGCTGTTTCAGTGAAGAACACATAAATTTTATCATCATCTCCATCTGGACTAAACTCACTTTCAGGTACTATTTCCATGCCAACAAAGCTTGGTTCTGAAATGCATAAATACAAAAAGCAATTTAAGTTAGCACTAAGAAAACTCACAAACAGCAGATATTGATTTAACAGTAAGTCTAATTAAAGTTAAGAGCTGAAAAGTATTTACGAATATGAAAAATTAAAAGAAGGAATTGCGTTTTAAATGGAGAGAGGCAGAGGCTTGCCTCATCACTGCAGATCTCAGGCACAGTGCTTTGAATTCCCATTTCAGGCCACTGCCAACCCAACATAACACACTGTTACATTCTAGAGATGGTTCACACACCAACAGATGCTCTCTTGAGCCTGAAGTATGCATAAAGCTTCTTACCATTTAGCCAAGACGTTTTAAATTCTGTTCTTACAGGATTTTGCATGCTGCGAAGTATTATAGGTTCTGTTCCCAAGAAATTATTTGAAGTAGCTGAGTAAAATGCCCCATCTGTAAAGGTTTGGAGAAAACTAAAAGCATCAAGTACTTTATTTTAAAATACAAAGGCAAATCTTAAGGAACAAATGGGTTGATATTCAAAAGCAGAATGAAGATAACAAAAAGTCTTCAAGGCTGTACATCAGTGAAAACACACCTACAAAAACAGCTGCATATTTCAGAGTTGGCTCAAAAGGACACTTCCCTCTGCTCTCTTCAGCTCTTCCTTGCAAATGCATCTTTGTCCTCTGGATAACCTAAGGCAAGCAATCACTTTGATAGGATGAAGAAAACATCCTTTCAGTGTATTAACATTGGCAAATTGGCAATGAATTAACAACTGGCAAATGCACTTAAAGGAAAACGATCACAGAAGTAAAGAAATGTGAATCTCGTGCAAAAAGAAACAGCATCTGGGCAAACGTTTTCTTGGTGTTTCACGTGTTTATGAGAGAACCAGGAGAGTTTCGAATTTTCAACTGAAACATTCTTAGAAAGGTGTTTAAGAATCTGCCACAACTTGAGCTCCGTCAAGTAAAACCCACATTCAAATCTAATTACCATGTGGTCACACAGCGGGTGATAGGCGTTTGTCCCACAGACATACAGGAGGGAATCATTGATCTTACGCAGGACGAGGATGTAGTTTTGGCACCTTATCTAAAACAATGAAACAAAACAAAAGAGAACACTCAAATCCTGTGATAGATTGCATGCAAAAACTTTCTTGTCTTAGCAGCACACAAGCAAACCCAACAGGTTTAAATGAACTTCATTTTAGGTCTTTACTAAAAAGAAACGTCAAACTGCAGCCATTTTGATTTTAGCTAATAAGCTGGGGGAGGAAACTAAGGTTTCACCCACCTTGTCCTTGCCTCTACGAATACATTCCAGTTGTCTTTCCTGTGTAGCAAACCAGTGTTCCTACAGAATGGACTTCTTAGTTGGTATGCTGCAAAACTTAGCTCAAAATTACGCGTAAAAAGAAAATCAAAGGAAACTTAACACTGAATAGACTGAGGTAAATAAGCACTTTTCTAGATACCTGTGTAAAGTGCAAGGTGCTGTAAAAAACAATCTGGATAGAGGTATAAAAGGGGCTTCAAAAATAAGAGTTAGCAATAAAGCTTCAGGATTTGAAATGTAAAATTATATATGTTAAAATCAGCATATTACATCCAAATAAATAAATCCACAGTCAAAGTTTTGCTTTGATTTGAAAAAAGGCTGAAAATAAAGGCAGGTCCTTCACTTACCCTGGCAGTTTCTCTGGAAACGTTATTCAAATCAAGGGCAGATATTACATCCCTGCCTCCAACAAACAGCCTATCAGTTTCTTCATCCACAAGGAGAGCGGAGACATTGGACAAGCCTTCTTTCACAAACATTGCTGCATTTAGAGCTATGAAACACAGACGTTATTTTAAAGCAAATTATCACTGGGAACTCAGTGTTATGTAGTAAGAATTTCAGGTTGAAAATAAATAATAACCAAGCAATGTGAAAGCTTATATGTACTTCCAAAAGAGTTTCTAAATAATCCAAAGTATTCAGATAAGCATATGTATATTCTTTCCCCAATTTAACACGGGAAGAATAAACAACACTATCATTATTACACTACATTTGGGTATTCCTGAGTCATTTACACGAATGCAAGTAAAACACTGGGGTGAGACGGTCAATAGCATCCCTTCCTGCCCCTAGTAAGAAATGAACCCCCAGTACTGTTTTATGTTTGTTTCTGCTCATCAAATGACTCCTTTTCACTTACTTTGGTATTTTACTGTTTTTCTGGGAATGCAGTTCCCAACAGATGCTTTTACCTCTTGCATTAATTGCAAAACAAGACAAAGGACAACAGCAGTGCCACCCATTTCCTGAGACTCAACGAGAAAAACGCTTTTCCCAGCTTTTACTCCTTGTTATAATCACAATTTCTTCATGGTTCTTGAAGACGTCCTGCTGACGACCTCCAAAGCAGGTATTTCCTGATAATCCTGGCAGTAAACCTTTAAAGTGCTCCAGCAAATCCCAAGCAAAACCAGTGCTAGGCAGCAGTCACCTGCAATTACAGAAAGCACAACGCCAGCTTCCACACCTCTTTTTGTAAAGCATCTGTGCTTTTTCCAAGTTCAACTGTGTGCAAATGGCAACACCTGAGGAAACCACTGATGTAAGCCAAATGAAGTAACTTCAGGAAATAAATGAAGTTAACAAATCACGTTGGAAACTTGAGAATGCTATTAAATAAATGTCTGCCACTGTATTGTAACCCAGGCTGTGACTGCCATGGACAGACACTGTCCACGCCTTGGCTGAGGCATTTTCTGGGCCAGCAGCACAGACCGTGGCATTTGAGAACCAATTTCTTCTGACCAGCATTGATCTCAGCCCCTAGGATGGCTGCTCAAAGCACCACGCATTCCCAGCCATCCCATCTCGCCTCTATTGCAGTGGACAAACCTCAATTCCAACCCTGGTTCCCACAGCAAATTCAGCTTCAACCCCTTCCCTCGGGGACCACATCCCGAGGGTGTGGCAGGGCAGTCGTGCCCCGTTAGCCTCCTCCAGCTACCCCTCAACCACACATCATCCCACCACACCCTACAGCCCCCTAAGAACGCGCCCAGCAGCCCGCACCGCAGCGCCCGAAGCCGGCTCCCCGCAACCCACGGACCCCAAGATGGCGGCCCCTCCCTCAGCCTCCCGCGCCCGTTGGCGCCCCGCGCTGCGCTCACGTGACGCTCCCCGCCTGCGGGCGGGAAGGCGGTGCCGCGTGAGGTGCGCTGTGTGGAAACCCGAAGAAATCCGAAGAAAATCATCATCGTCTGTCCTTAATTAAGCTTTTTCCCTTCCTGACACTGGTTTCTCGAGCAGTGTTGGGACCAAGATACTGATAGTCAGCAGGAGCGGTTGCGTTTCATTTCTGTGTCAAATGACACACAGAACAATTCATTGTTCTTTATCATTTCTATGATATAGTTTTATGCACTGCTTATGTGCAGGAGTAAGCTATGAGTTTGGAAAAGACATACAAATCAAATACGCGTGAAGCTGATTTGTGTCTTCTCAGTGACTGACAGATAAGCAGCGAAATAAAGCCTGGGCTGCTCTGTGTGGGGAGCACTGCAGATGAGCAGCGTGCAGAACCCCACCAGTACTTAACACACAGCGACTGACAGGGCATCAAACAAAGGCAGAGCTTTGGGTTCTCAGTCCTCTCTCCTTACAGATGGCTTTTCGTACTTCTGATTTCCTATCCACCAGCTCTGTCTCTAGAGGAGGTCTTGCAAACCTGTACAGACTGTTAACCCCAACAACAAACCAGGCTGTAAGGAAGTTCTGCCAAGCGGGCAGCTGTTAAAAATAAGATTTCCTTGCATTCCATTTGCTGCTTTTCTATTGTGTTGTTATCCAACGAAACCCAACCTGCCCCTCGGAGCACAGCCTTGCTAGGAGGCAATCTTCAAGAAAACGAGCACAACCTTCTAATGGCAGGAATGAGGCACAAGAAGCTCAGAGAACACACAGTGTGCCAGCACTTTCTTGACCAGCAGTAACTTCATTGCCCACAGACAACGCAAACATTTTCCATGCTTGCTGCGATTCAGCAAGTCACCTATGTGACAGAGTTGACAAAAACCATTTATCCCAGAAGTCCCCTGTTGCTCTTTGAGCATGTTCTCATCTAAGGAGTTCATTACTGCCCAGATCTACAGCCCGGTTGTGATCGGCCGCTCAGTTGTGAGATATGCAGAAAGAAGGATGCGACAGGACTTTGGAGAATTTATTTTTAATTAGAAAATATACCTGTTCGTAGCATAGAAAACAATCCAAACAAATAACATTTGAATTTCTGAATCCAGACTTTTCTTTTTTAGCATGACACATCGTGATGAACTTCAAAGCAAAATGGAATAGGAAAAAAGTACCGTACATCGATTCTGAGAAGTAACATCTCGGCACAGATGAAGCGTTCACGCTAAGGATGACGGAGTGTTGTCAAAAAACAAACAATAAATAGGAAAAACGTAACTGGTGTTACAAAGGAAAGCCTCAGAGACAAAACAAACAAAAAAACCCCCTCATATGATTTCAACACAATTACTCCAAATGGCGTATTAGCAACTACAGTTCTTCACTCTGTTAAAACACCTCCCCCAAAACAGGGATCTCCTCATTCCTCTCCGATGAGAGCAAACACCCTTCTTCTAGAACCAGGTCCTTACAGGTGTAACAACTGTTTAAAGGGAAAGGAGAAAAACAGAGGAAAAAGGCAGAGCTGGGACTCGAGCGTGTCTAGTAAATCTTGCCATAGGTGTCAGTGTAAAAGCAAGGGACAGGAGACTCAGCCTGTATCCTTAGCAAATAAATATGTGCACTTCAGCTCTCAACAGAACCTGGCTGCACAACTGTTAAATTTCAGTTTGCTGCGGTTTTTTTTCTCCTTGTATCCCATCTAAAGAAGGAATTCAAATTTAAAGGCAATTAACCACACATATATGCAGAAAGTTTTGCTGTCTTAAAGTCAGAACACGAAGAAAACTGGAAACGACTGCAGATAAAAAGTAAAACTGGCATTCTAACTGGAGCACAACGGTTCTGGCCTTCATTTGGAGACTAACACTGCTGTGTATGGGTTTAATACACTGGAAGCCACGTGAAGAAGTAACTAAGAAATGATTTCGTGGCTGTTCTCAACAGAAGCTTTTAGCAGCACAGAAACAGAGGGACCTTCCTTCCCTCACACACTAAAATCCTGCTTTACATTAACATAACACTGCATAATCTCAATTCCACTTGTTAGTGCCAAAAATGATGCACATCTCTTACGAACGGCCAAACTCACAAGCAAAACATTTAAACCACATAGTGTTTAGTTCTATATTTATTGCAGATATTAAAAGATTAACAATGCTAACAGTTTTACTTACACTGAAAGGAAACGTCAGTTACCCAATAACATAAGCATCTAGTGTTACTAGCTAAATGCTACTGCCAATTTGCATGGAACAGAAACTAGCAAATTGCTCTGCAAGATTAATGGCAAAACAAACAAGCAAAAAACAAAAAACAAAACAAAAAAAACAACAGAAAAAACCCAACCAAAAGACAGTAGACACACCACTGCAGTTAGTTAAAATGTTCACTGAAGCTTGCAGTCTTCATGGAAGAGAGCCTGGAACTAAAATAACAGAAAAGAAGCTAGTAAACTTTCAACAAGGCAATGTATCTGCATAACAAATGTTGCATATGTACATATTTAAATTTTCAAATCAGAGCTGCCTGCAAAAGCAGGTCAAAATAAAAGGAAATTCCTTTTGCAAAAGGAGCATAAGGTCATCTCTTGGTAACACAAGATAAAAGTGGCAAATAGTAACTCACGTGAGAGCAACACTGGAATCTCAGCACCAATACTGCTCTGTTGATGTCTTGTCCAAAATTAAAGTTTGGCACAAGAAAGACAGACCATACTGTAACTACAGCCATCCAGAGTAGCGGGTTAAGATTTTCACTTTTAGTTTCAAGACAGCACTGCACTCTAAATTGAACTGCAATCAGAAAGGAAGGTACCCTTTTCCAATCTGGATACCAAGAGTTTTCCCAGATTGGGCAAGCAGGCGTTTAGCAAAGGCACCCAAATGGGACTGCGGCCAAACTCGGGTTAAGTCAGAGCAGCGCAGAATGCTGATCTAGGCTGAGAGGCTGGATTCCAATCCAGCGTGAAACGACACTGCCTTGTGCCTTTCTGCAAGTAGTGCAACACATAATAAGAACGCTACCAAAACGCAAATGTTAAAGAGGAGGTTAACTGGAAGTTTGCAAGGAAATAAAAAAGCTGTGAACAGAAAAACTGGCAGCTTCATCAAGGGAACTAAAGGAAAAACTGATCCCTTTTGAGAAATAACTCAGAAGCCAACAACATCAGTTCCAGACTGTCACTGTAAAACACAGTGACTGATAGTTAGCCATAGGCTCACGTTTCAGATTACATAACTGCTAACCAGGCACAGAAGAGAGGCAGTGAAGAATACACCCAGCTGGGAACTTAACAGGCACCACCAAACACCATGACTGATGTCCTTTAAAGTAGGTACAAAACATTTATGGATTTAAAGCATCTCCAAGTAAAGTAAAGCCTATAGAAATCTCCAGACCATCAAATGTCTTTAATCAAATGTGATAACCAGATAAACTTATGTGTATTTATGGTCTTCATGCTTCAGCTCCTTGTTAACGTAAAGGTGAAGACATGTGATGTCCATGGAAAAACAGAACTAGCAGCGTGGTATTTTTCTGCACCTGCCATTATGGTTTTATGTAGTGATCAGCGTGCTTCAAAGCAACTAAAACAGTGATCAGAAAATTACACCAAAACATGACGCTGTTTCTTTTAGTTTCACAAACCCAAACCATAAAGAAAAAAGGCTTGCATTCGTGATGGTTGTTACAGGCCAGAAAAAGTTTGTTGCTACAGAACGGAAACAAATAAACTCTCTTTCAACCAGCAGGGTTTGTAATGGAGAGTATATAATGTTCTTTAAACAGCAGACACAGGCACGTTTGTAACTGAAGAGCACATTTTCTTGTGTATTTGTCAGTTAGGAGCTTGAGGTGCTGCTACACTACGGTGGAGTGCACAACTCTTTGCTCTGTAAGGAAGCATGATGCAGGATGGGAACATCAGCAAGACAGCACTCGCTCCTAATAAGCAAAACATGCGTCAGCTCAAGATGAAATCTTTAAAGAGAACTTCAGTGAAGTAGGTTTTGGTACTGTAATATTCAAGTGAAGACTTTTAACTAATTTTAGGAAGGTAAAGATGGAGAAGCATGTTAAAGAAGTGCATGACATCCTGCCACTTTCAGTAATCCAGTCACAGAGCTCTTGTTGATGCGCTTGTCTGAAAAAGATGAATGATCAGACTTTGAATGTTTATTTGCGGTAACACTGCTAAATCTTTCATGTCTTCAGAGCTGCTTCACCAAGAAGTTAGGAATTGCTTTTTGTTGAAGCAGAGCAGGTTAATCCAGTCTTCTCTCTCATTTGAAATAGTCCCTCAGAATTACAAGCTTTTTGTCTTATTGCATGGGGTTTTTCAATGAAAACTTCTGCAAAGCCAATATTTAATAGAAACAGAAATTACTCTCTAAACTGATGGTCTTACAAAACTGATGGTCCACTTCCAGATGACTTTTGATTAATTGATTTCCAAGTATCTTCTCCAGTATTTTCTGCAAACACACAAATCACACCTGGTCATGGCTTAAACTTCCTTGAATAGGAAAGCTATTATTCAAGAATTGGTTGAACAAGAGCTGCAAACTTGTGTAAAATCAAAAAGTACATATAAAATATGCACTGCTTGTTTGCTACAATGGAAAACCTTAGCAGCCAATGTTTCCAAGGAAGATTTCAGCACTCTCAGACTCAAATGAACTTACTTATTCATCCTACACTTCAAGTATAGAATCCTATATAAAATAAGCAGCTGGGTTCAGATTCTTCTTGAAACTGGAGTGTGGAGGAAAGGAAACTGCTTTAGGCAGACTCGAAAAGCAGATGAGAAGATGAGCCCATCAACAACATGCAGCAAAGCATAAACTGAACTGCCTGGTAATGAGGTTTTAGTTTGAGAAGGTTCTCAGCTTCCAAAAGGAACAGAGCCAAAGCAGGCTAGTCGCAATGGTAACGTTGCTTTTTGCGTTGGTAGTAAGCTGCCTCACTTCAAAACAGGCAAACGTGGCCTAAGACAGAGGAAAACTGGCACTTCCAAGAACAAAAACAGTTGTTTCTCCCTCAGGAGATGATATCCAAGTTGTTAGCTTGCACAATTAAATACAAGACTAACTTTAATCTTGGAAAATCATAATTCATAAGCGTTCCAGTCCACTACTACAGAACAAAGCGTTCTTCACACTGGCACTCTGCTGAAGACTTTCACGCAGCAGCCTTTGCATATCCGTGCTCTTTCTAACGAGCAAATCTCTTATGCCACACCTAGAAAGTAAGATTTGGGGTAATTCAGCAGCTCAAGGTAGGTCTGGGTTTTCATGAAACGTTAAGAAGCCAGATATACTCATGGAAACAATATTTTCTTGGTAAAAGACGACTTTAAAAACCTGGTATTTTAATGTTTGCAGGAATTCACAAAGCAGACTTGTCCATTGCACATACCTACTTACTTGCTCTTTTCTGCCTGTACATTTGTATCATTCTTTGACGGAAAACATCAAATGCATCTTCTTTATTTTCTTCCCCTGCAACACCCAAGCCCTCCCCTGCAGAGGTAGCACCCCTAGGGAGTAAAATGAATAGTTAGAATACACTGTTTCTGTTACATTTGACAACGTGCAGAAGAGATCTAAACAATACCTTCCAACAGACACAACCTGAGGAAAAAGTAACTCTGCTTCGCTCAGGGGAGAAGGGGAGCAGAGACTCAGCACCTGACATCAGTGTAAAACAACTCCCACCTCCCATTACACATGCAAACACCCACTGGAAGAAACCACTCTGAGGATATTGAGGGACGGTGAAGACAGAGTTACCTAACAGATCAAATTCTTACATTAACCGCTTTACTTGGAGTAGATGAGATCAGCTGCTGAAAGGATGGCAAAAATTGCCTTGTTTCTTACACTTCAAAAGTGACAGAAGTCAGAGACTTTGAGGAATAAGGAGGAAACATCACAGAACCCTGGATGAAAGATGAAATTTTTACCAAGGGAACATAGTGCTGCTTGCTTGAAATTTCTAGTACCCAAAGCAAGCTAAAGCCTTGCATGGCAGACATCACAGCCAAACCCAGAGCTCCTGACCTTTCAGGTAAAACATGAAATAAGAGCTAACTTCCTTCTCTTCACCCAAACATGCCAACAGGTGCAGACAGGCCTCAACACTATAAAACAGCATTCTGCACTGGAGGTAGATGGGGGCAGATGAGCCACAAGAATGTGGAGACACAAATAGTTAACAAAAACATCTTCCTCTGGCTTTGTGCATAGAACACAGGCATTACAAAGCTAAGATTAGTGAAAATTCTGCCACAGGAATGATCCTCTGTGCCAGTTTCATCCTCTGCGTTCATCATATTACTGTTACCCATTAAAGATTTCATTACATGAAGTGGGAAAAACTTTTTGACCTATGTACTAAAATTAGTCTGAGAACCTTAAGCAGAATCAAGAGAAATGGTTCTTATCTAAATTCTGCAGTAACAGGTCCACTTCAGCATTGCAAAAGAATATTCAC
Organism: Centrocercus urophasianus; assembly: GCF_019232065.1. Lineage (NCBI taxonomy): Eukaryota > Metazoa > Chordata > Aves > Galliformes > Phasianidae > Centrocercus > Centrocercus urophasianus. The sequence goes on along the minus strand of NW_024885133.1, from coordinate 240,383 downwards.
AGACTCCAACAAGCAAATTCCACTTCACAGTCCATGTTACAAATCCTGGATTCTGTTTTTCCTTTTGAACTGGGCAGACACATAGCTGTGCCAACTAAGTTCTCCAGATAGGGAACAGTAACTTAAGATTGGTACGAAACTCCATTCAAAACATTTGTAGCCATCATTTCCTTGAGGGGTCACCTCTCAATTCATTTGAGAAATTCATTCTTTTACAGCAACAAAAATATGAGTTGCCCCAGCAGCCTTTCAAAGAAAAGCCTTAAGCTTCTCCAATAAAAAAGAGCCCCAAGTTCTGCTGTGTGACAACCGATGTAACTGAATTTATTACTTTCAGACAGAAAAGTGCTACACGTTGTTTGGTGTAAGTGCTACACTGGAATTGGAGCGCCTACCATTACCAATCCATCACCTTCTGCTAAGAGGAGACAGCATGCCGACTTTAAACAAGTCATCAGCAGAGGAGTCGGCAGCTTGAAAAGGTGAGGCAAGAGCAAAGGCTGCAGTTTAACCACAGGGAACAAAAACCCAAACACTCTGCACTGTAACAAAGCAACAGGAAAGTAAAACATTAAGTTGCACTGGTTTCATTCTCACCCAGATGAGCTTCAAGTATTTTCCAAAGAATGATTTTGACTGGAAAGTAAAGAGAGGTGGACACCATGAAAACAATCAATGACTCGGACTCACCTCGACAGAAAAGACCAACAAGTTTTTCTAAGAAAAACAAACCTTCACTGCTCTAAATCACTTTATGGGTGATAAAGTAATGGACTCAAACTGGCAAAACACTATTTTCACATACTAAAAAACTGGTTCTTAAAGATGGACAGAAATGTTTAGAATATGAGGGGTTAACTATCAGACCAAAACCAATTAAATAGCTTACTATTAGCTGTGCAGCAAGACTTGTGCCAGGAGCTATAGAAATGAAAATGCTGACGATATATTTGGTTCCAACAAGTTTTGAGGTGAAGAACCCAAGGTTCTGACACTTGTGAGCACAAGAGAGCTGGAGGAGAGGTCGGCTGCTTTCTCACTGTCCAATTGTTGCAGATGAAAGATCAATGGAAAAAAATACAGTAATGGCCACTGGACCATAGGGAACCATCACAAAAAGAGAAAGCAAACAACTGGAAGTATGCCACCAACTAAAATGACCAGTACTGTCAAAGGCACGAAGAGAACATTAACCCACAAATTTCATGTACGGACTAGAAAGCTTGGCATAGGGGTTCAGAGACAAGTAAATTGATTCTGCCTCCTTATTCAGTCAGGGAGTTGATGCCCATTCCTCAGCAATAGACACAGGATACAGCAACTTTAAAAGACAAAGTGAAGATTCAAAAACAGAAGCACATTTTAAAGGAAGAAGCACACTTACCTTCTGGCACACTTACCTCTTTCAGCATGCAATGGAATGAATCACATATTTACAGTGAAAATGATGTTGTTGCCTACACCTAGGGAGTACTGTGCATGATATTCCCAGAGTCTATTTATATCTTACACACCTAGCATGTTGGCAAGGAGATCCCCAAGATAGCAGGTATTAAAAAAAACCAAACAACTAAATATAGCAAACAAAACCATCTCCTGAATAATAGGGGAACCCAGGTATCTTTTGAAAGCGTCCACACACCGCAGCGTTCGCACTGCGACTTCAGTGATGTCAAAGCGCACAGCAAGGAACAGCCAACTTCCAGACCAGACTGTGCTCAGCCTGGCCACAAAAACGCGTGAAGTCTGCACGCTCTACTTTGCTGAGGCCAAAGACCACATCAAGAAGGAAACAAAACACGGAATTGGCCACATCAAGGAGGGTTAAGATAGAAATAGTTACTACTAGGATCCCAGCCTGTTCCACAGCTGCCAGATTTCTGCAGTTTGTTCCCATTACATACACTTTCACAGGCTCTCTGATTCCTTTTCCTCGTGTACCCAGGCCATGTCCTTCTTGCCAGCCCATCTTCTGAAGCATCTGGAAACCTACATTTCTGTTTGTCAGTTTCTTGTGTGAAAATTCTAAATCTTTTGGTTTCTGTGGAGAGGGGAAAAAAAAAAAAAAGCAGAGAAACAAAGATACTCCCTGAAGCCACACAGAAAAAACCTACCTAAGAGCAAGTATGTGTCTTGCTAGTTTATAACAATAAATAAATCAGCAAATATATTTCAGGTTCAGAAACTGCTTCATTACACTGTGATAGAGTACACTTTCATATTTTGAAATGCAGTTATGTTTTTTAGTAGCAAACACTGAATGATCTGACTACTGAATCCCTATTACTGCAGCAAACAAGCTGCTGCTATTTTTCAATTTTTCAATAATACTTTCCAGCAATGCTCTCATTTCTTGACTTTTTCCCCACAGATTAACACACAGCTGTTCAACAGTCTTTTAGTCATAAAATGTTCAGTTGTCAGAGGCTGTCTCCTGTACGCACAGCTGATTTTCAGATCCCCAGAATGAAATGCAAACCAGAAGAGTTCTTTACCTTCTTCTTCTTTGTAACAGGGCAGCCACGAGGTCTATCATAAGCAATTCTGACAGGTTCATGAACTGCAAGTCAAATCAAAGACAAGAATCAGCTGTAAAGAAAACCACGTTTTAATACAGAACTCAAAAGTACACGATCAGTTGGGACTCTAACTTAGTATGCTGGCCTAGGATCAGAATCAAGAAGTATCAGAACGAAACCAAACCAAACGGAGACACTTCACACCTCAGTAGCAAAAAAAAAAAAAAAAAAAAAAAAAGAATTAAGGGCACTCCAGTATTTAGTTTCATACACATCTTGCCAGCAACAATCCACTGATGAATATATTAAGGACTTCAGATCTTTCACTTCTGGACTGAAATGAGGTTATTTTATATCACTTTCATACCACAAACGACAACCTTCACCAGTAACAATCATTACACGGAGAGAAGACATTTGTTAGAGCAGCTGTAAGGCACATATGATCAGTTTTAAGCTCCTTATCTCTCAATTCTCAGACTGCCACGACCCCCCTCCACCACTGTGGCTGTTCTGACAGAATCTGACAGGCCAACCCAGACAGTCAAACATTCCAGGTGAGCTCAGTGCTGTATTTCAGTCTGCCAAACCCGCCACACACTGATGAACTGAACCTGCAGAAGTGACGACGCTGTTTTTCCAAGCTGCAGAGGGAAGGCAGCATTCCCATACACTCAACATCACCTGAGGGATGATGTTTGATGCAGGTAACCTCAAAGCAAACTCTGCTATTGCGCCACAATACAAAAACTGTTACACCATTTACTCTGTTTTGCCTTTGTCAGCTCAAGTGAAAACTGTATTTATTTTCCTATTGCTGAGATGTAATTCTTTCACTGACAATCAGTAATAAAGTACATATGATACACAAATTCTGTACCCCTATGTTCAAAATACCTCCCAAGTCACACTCACCTTTTGGTTCTTCTATGAGGCATATCCTTTTAGACGCAGGAATCATACCAACTTTCAGAGACTTGCTGCTGATTCTCTTGCGGGGAAACAGGGTTCCAGTGGCAGGAGCTGATGCCTGTGTTGACAGATTTGGTATAGCACCATCAGATGATGTAGCAAGCTGTGTTTCACCTGTTGAAATTTCCTCTCCTGTTTTGGAAATCATCTCTTCAGCAAGGTTTTCCACACTTCTACCTGCTGAGATATCATCATCTTCTCCCTCCTCAGCTTGCTCCATTTCTTCCAAAGGTCGGGAAACATCCTCCTCAAACTCGGCTTCCTCCTCATTGTCCTCCTCTTCTTCTTCTTCCTCTTCCTCCTCCTCTGAGATATCCACATTTCTCTCTTCAGGTTTAGCATCTTCCCCAGCATCATTTGCTTCTTTCACGTCACTGAAGTTAATAGAGGGACATAACTCATAGACCTTCATGCGGTAGAACTTGAAAGCAGAACTGTTTCGATCCTGTAGAAACCTGGACAAAAATCGCAGTGAAAATATTATCAGGAACATTTTCTTATCTGGAAGCAAGATACTTCAAACAAATCTCTGGTCATCCCAGGTATGTTTGTGAAGAATCACACAATTCCTCTGCACGTGCCAAGTACTGCAATCATTCTCCTTAATTCTTACAGAGCGCAGCTCCTAGAATGTGCTGTAAAGAATTCAGTGCAATGATCTTCATTGTGCAGATGTGAAAGTAAGGCAAAAAGCTGCCTTCAGATCACACAAAAGGGAAGCAGCAAACCCCAGGAAAGACTCCAGCTCCTCCAAGCTGCAGTCACACGGAGCATATAGAAATAGGTTAATTGATTCTGAGGGAGACAGACGAGATCCCAGGGCTCCACGGCTGTTGGCAAAGTACAACTAACAGTGAAACACCTCTAATTTACACTACAGCACTTAAGCCACCAGCGAGCAAAGCCTCATTTTAAAGAAAAACATAACAAAATGTAAAATACTTTGACAGAATACTATTTTGAGATGCAAGCAGATAACTTAGGCTTCTGATACAGATGAAAGTCCAGGCTACTCACCAAAGGTCCGGGTTATCCGCACTGTTGTCTATGCTGAACTGCTCAATTTCTGGTCCTACCTGAGCAACAAACTTGGCAAGCTTCTCAGCTGTCTCCATCGTTTTAGCATCCACTGCAGGAAACAGATCACTCATTATCCACAGCTTCATGCAAAATCTGCATTGCTGGAAGATCACAATACAGTTCAGAACCATCTACTCCAGTTCAACAAATGCCATTAGAATTTCCAGCAGAACATCCTACGAAATTCTTTTCCCACATAATTTGCTATTTAAAATCTAATCTTGAATTGTCACTTACCATCAGGAAACTGACAGGGCAATGATGAGAAAAGTTCAGGCGGTGCCAGTAAATCCTCTGAATCCACCCTTCCTTCTGATGGCAGAGGGACCTCTGAACTGGTGCCACACTGGGAGGATGAGGGACCAAGAGAAGAATTCTTCTCACATGTGGTGGTTTCTGATACAGAAGGCTCTGACTGGACTGACCCTTGAAGATGCTTGTCTTGCTGTTTCAGCACTGTACCAGCTGACAGCAAAGTCTGTGTCCCTGTGGTCGTTCTCCTCACCTTCCTTCCTCGAATTCCACGCTGCGCAGTAACTCCAGTCCTTTTCCTTTTGAACAGCCTTCTCTTAATGCTTGCGACCTTCCTGGCATACAACATGGCCCTGACTGATTCTGTGGCAGATTCTTCCAGCGCTCTGCCCTCCCCACCTGCTTCCTTTCCTGACGATGTCTTTCTTTGCACCTCTGACAACTTCAGTCTGTAATATTTGTATTCTAGACTATCTTCATCAGACAAGAACCTAAATAAAATCATATACATAAAACAAAAGCCTAAGCCAAAAGCACAACTCATCTCAAATTCTCAGATCAGAAACTCAGTAGTAATTGATCTTTTTTCTCCAGGGTTATACACCAGCTGCTAAAGCAACTCCATTTCTAAAGCAATAAAGTAGGCCAAGCAAATAAATGATGGTTTGGACATAAATCATTTGGCTAGTAATTAATCAGCCATGCTGCAATTCACATGTGCAGAGATACTGTTGTACTAACAATAAGTGCTTCACCTTTGATTTCCCAACGTAAAACACTACACCCATAAGTCTGCTATTAACTGCATTTATTTACTTCCACCTTGTAGATGTAAGTTGATGTGAACATATCCTACTTGGATCAGCACAGTCATTACTGACAGAGCAAACAGAACGTGGTCTACTAAAACAAAGGCAAGAAGACAATTTCCAGGGATGTCAGGGAGGACAAGAGGCTGCAGAAACATTTTCAAACAGCTTAACAACATACACTATAGGCTTCAATCTTACATCCACCGAATGAAATATGGAATTTAATGAAACATATTCCAAATACCTTCAGTGGAGCAGAGCAAGGCAGTATTAGGGCATAGCGTTCAAACACACCTACCAATATTCAGGACAGTTCTTTTGAGCATTTCTCTCTTTGGCAGACAAGGTTCCTGAAACAATGCTATTCACGAGCTGTTCGATGGTTTCTACCATTTCCCGATCAGCTCGCTGTGGGACTGTGGGAAAAAACAAAACGCAGTCAATCAACAGCTCTAAGGACGCGCCTGCAGCTGATAAAGCCATAACATAACATCTCTGACTTCTCCTCTCTGCAAACACTTCTCCCATCACGCAGCCAGCAACAGAGGCGGCCCCAGCCTCTCCATCCCCAAGGCAACAAGTTGGGGGGGAGGGCAGATGAGGTCATGAGGAGCACAGGTGAAAACCCTAGAGGTGACGTGGGAGAGGGGAGGAAGGAGACACGCTTTCACCTGCACAAGCAGGCACAGGGCAGAAAGCCACAGCTAAGCAGGCAGCATTCACTGCCTCAGCACTGCCTGTGATTTACGTGGAGTTCCCAGTTTGTTATTTGTGAACTAGTAAAGCTGTAGTGACAAGACAACGAACTACTGACAAATAAAGAGATCACATGCTGCAAAGAATCTTACAATGATTCACTCACTTTTAACTTTTGTGTCAGGAGAGGGTTTTTTAAGCTGCACCGTGGACTCTGCTTCAGCTTTTTTCATCTGAATTGGATATCCACTTTTCTCCAACCAAGCCTTTAAGTTCTCAATGTATTCTCTTCCAAACAGTGTTGAATCATCAAAGTTTGGGAACAGGGTTGGTGCTGGAGCCATTTCCTGTAGCCCTACAGCTTCCAGTATTTTCTCTTGCCTGAAAACAGATGCTAATGCAAAGGTCTGACCCAGAAGTGCTAAAGACTTACGACAAAGAGAAACAGTGGTCTCAAAAGCACTCGCCATTTCTCTGGGGTTACCAAAACCGTTTGTCTTAATGCTTAATTCATAAGCATTGCAGGCCATAAGCAGAGGCGTGACACCCTTTAGCAGGCGGTCTTGTAGCCTCATTATATATTTATCAAAAGGTTTTATTATTTCAAAGAAGCAGTTCTTTGTTTTCACAGCACCCTTGTCCAACAGCATATTTAAAAACTCATTGTCCACCTTTGGAGTTTTCAAAGCAGCATGTTGTAAACTCTTGATAGTAAAGAAACAATAATCTCTGTGTTCTGGCTTTAAGGAGCATTTGAACGAAGCAAGCATTTTTGCACATGTTTCTGTCTCCAGCTCAAAGAGAGCTCCAAAGAGTCGAGAAAATTCCGCATCGTTTTTTATTGTGTGAAATCCAGCCCATTTTATGATTTGTACTCCAAACGTCGAGAAAATGTCGGACTTGTCCACGAGCTCAAAATTGAGATTTCTGAAAACGTGTGCAGGCTTCGGGAGCCTGAGAATAGGCCTCGGGGCTGCCATAGCTGGCCTTTGATTAGGCTGTGGAGGCAGCTTCTGATTGGGGTGCTGGATGGCCACCGGCCTCTGGTTGGGTCGGTCAGCAGTTTCTGCCATTTGATCAGGCTGCACAGTTGGCTTCTGATCAGGGCCTGGCTGCAGTTTTTTAGTGTTCCATTTCTTTAGAGGGGTTTTGATGTCTCCTTTGAATAGCTTAGCTTTAATAGTGCCCCTTGTAATTCGCCTCCCTCGCAGGGCTCTTCCCCTGCCAATGCTGCCCCTCCGTATCGGGGGTCGGAACTCACTGTCAGATTGAATTCCGAAGTCTACATCATACTCCTGACTTTCCATGTTGCCATATTCATCTTCCATGAGTCCAGGTGATCTAAAATCACCTAAAATATCTGTAGAACTAAAGTCAGTTTCGTGTGGTCCGGTAGCTTCCCAAGAGTCAGGATGTCCATAGTCCTGATCATGAGAAGCCAGGCCCCCGTACTCCCGCTCCCGAGGCAGGGGGTGCCCATATTCCCGGCCATGAGAAGCCGGCCGCCCGTACTCCCGGTCCCGTGCAGCTGGGTGCCCGTATTCCCGGTCACGAGACGCCGGGTGGCCAAACTGTTCATGGTAGTAGTTAGCTTTCCTTATGAGAGGGCTCGCAGGCCTGTAAGAAGGTCCTGGATACTCATCTCTAGGGTTCTCAGTCCAGTCATCGTGTGAATGGTGCTGGGCATCGTCGTATCTCCCATCATCATGAAAGCTGTCTTCATACCTCGGTCTCGGGACTGGCCTTGAATGAGCTGCAATGACAAAAAACAAACTGATGTGTTTTCCTGGATGCATTAAACAATTCATAACAGCAAAAAGCACCAAATGACTAAAAAAGCCTACAGAGACATTACAAAGCAATTTATTAAGTCTGAAACACAAGTTCTGCCATAAAGCTTCCTTCCTTCTCACTCCCTACTTCCTACCCAGGAAGATTTCAATGTACATAATGCTCACACAGGGATTTCTCTGTGTAAAAGGATCAGAATATTCACATTCTGTTCTCACACCCGATGTCAGAATTCCACAGCAGAACAGCAGATAATATCTGCTACAGACACAACCACCAGGATGACAACAATAAAGGCAGAAATGATGGAATTTCCTGTACAGAACCCAGGAATCCCCATTCCAGTATTTATGTTTGGAAGGCAAAAGATGCTCGGAGGAAAAATAAAATAAAATAAAATAAAATAAAACCAAATTAAGTCATTTGCTTAAGATACGACGTCTCGAGCAGAAGAGATCTCATTTTAAAGCTCCCTGCCTCCTGCAGATGGAACCCACGCCATTTTTCCACACCTCTCCAACAGGAGCTTTAGAAGACAGAAGGACGCGTTTCGCGCCCGTTCACCACAGCTTTCACCACAAAAACCACACAAAGCCTCCGAGGCTGCAAAGGCCCGGCCCAGCAGCCCCGGCTCACACACGATTTCCTTTGTCTGAAATTCGTTTTTTACCCGATATTTGCCCTCCGTTTTAAAACATCGGCGGCCGCGCCGAGCCGCCAGCCCCAAAAGGCGGCGGTTTTTGGCAGCGCAGCAGCGCAGCTCCCCGCCTCGCCTCCCGTTACCTTTGAAGCGCCGCATCGCCTCTCGCGCCGCCCCGCCCCGCTCCGCGCGGTACCGCTTCACTTTGTCCTGCACCGCCGCATCGAACGTCTCCCGCGTGATCCGCCGCGAGGCCATCTTCCCTGCAGCGAAACACCACAAAGCTCCGCTCACCCGGCACCGGGCGGCCCGGCCCGAGGGAACGGCGGCACCTCCCGCGCTCCGACCCCTTGCTCGGCGGGAGGCCTGGCCCGCCCCGCCCCAGCCGGCCCTGCCCTCGCTGAGGCGGCGCCCCGCCGCGCTGCAGCAGCCGCCCCGCACGGCGATTTCCCAGCGGCCCCCGCGCTGCCCCCGCTCCCGCCCCCCTTTCCCACGCGTGCGCGGCGCAGGCGCAGCGCGAACGCAGCGCTGCTGAGGGACGGCGCGGAACTGACAACGAAGGTGCGGACCGGGGCGGGCAGCGCAGGAGGGAACGAAGCTTTTGAAAGAGCGGGAGCGTGGCGTCCTGCGCCCGCTGCGGCGCGACTGTTAGCTCCCCTCAGTGCGCCTGCGCAGAGCGCTCGACCCGATGCCGGAGCATGGCGGTAGCGTGCGCATGCGCACTCGGAGCACCCGGGAGCTTTTTCGCTCCACATTTCTTCGCCCGGCAGAGGTTGGCGTGACTTTTTTAACGCGTGCGTCCTCGAGTTGGAGGTGGGACCGGCTGCATACGGCGGCCGAAGAGGGTCAGGCTCAGCCCGCGGCCCTTTGTCAGGCGGGCGGCGGGGAGCGGCGCGGCGGGTGCCGGGTGGGACTGGGGGCCGGGGGCTGGGGGCTCGAACAGAGCCTGAGCCGCGATCCGAGCCTTCTGCGGGGACAGAGCGAGAGGCTGAGCCAGCTTTGGGGCCGGCCGCCCCGCATCGCAGCGTTGAGGCTCGGAAATCTTCGCCCGTTTGCCTTTAGCCGTTAAAAAGCCCGACGCGTTTTCGGCGTCGAGCGTTTCTGCATTGAGGAAAAACGGCACCACCCGTTTGTGGCTTTTCCCCCAGCGCTGCCATGGGCTCCAAACACATCGCGCAGGAAACGTTCGATGAGGCCGTACAGGAAAACATCGCGGAGTTCGAGATGGATCCCGAGGAGGCCGTGAGGGAGGCGGTGCAGCAGTTCGAGTCCCAAGGTACCGCATGGCCAGCGGGGGGGCGAAGCCTTTGTAAAGCGGGGCACGGAAGCCTGGTTTTGTGGAGGGGCTATGGCTGAAAAACGGCTCTTAGTCAAACTGCAGAACGCGGCTTGATGAACAAAATGGAGGTTTTTTGCTGCTCCTAATTGGTGTTTATTTAGGGTGAGATCTCCTGGTGACAAATCTTTGATGTTTTCTGCACTGATCTGCATTGCAGCCAGCTTCTCTTTGCTCTCTGCTTGCTTAAGCTCCCGTAATTAAAGTTCTTCTTATTTCTCTTTTTCCTTTTAGGTGTTGATTTAAGCAATATTATCAAAGCTGTGCGGCAGCCGGCCTCTGAAAATGGGCAAAAGCATGAAGTTCTGCTGGTAAGGCTGCAACTCTGTGCTGTCTTCTGGATGTGAGGTTAACTGCTCATTGAAGCAACAGACTGAGGATCATGAAGCATAACTTCTCCTTCTGTATGGAGTTCCTCCATGGGTTTTATGCAGACAAAACACTGCTCTTTAAGCCAGCTGTTTCTTAGCTTTGTCCAATTAATTTAAATACTCAAATGTGTTAATTTATAATAATGACCAAAATAAACCGCTCTTGCTCCTATACACCTCGGATTGAAAAATAAATCTCATTTTCTTTTTTCAGACTTTAGATTCCCTTGGGAGATGTGTTGCTGACTCTGATCTCGCTGAAATGGCTGAGCAGCTGGTGGTCTTCACTGACCAGTGCAAAGAACAGCTGGCTTTCCGTTACCTGGCAGGACAGAATGGTGCCTATCCTGTGGTATTCTCTGCCTGCCAGTTGGCCTCAGGAGACAGGAATTTAATGCTGAAAGCCTTTAATACTCTGTCTGCCATCTTGGATGGGCAGCCAGACCTACTTGACTCCGCCGGCCAGGATCTGCTGCTACAAACTCTGAGAGAATATAAGGAGGATGCTGAAATGACGCTGGCTGGGATTCGATGCATTCGGCACGCCTGTCTGAAACACGAGCAGAACAGGCAGGACTTTGTGAAGGGTGGCGTTCTGCCGCTACTGACCGGAGCCATCGTCCTGCACGGGGACAGCGCTGACGTCGTCCGAACGGCCTCGTCTGCTCTCAGGATCATGACGTTTGATGATGACATCCGTGTGCCCTTTGGCCATGCTCATGATCACGCCAAGATGATCGTGTTGGAAAATGATGGCTTACGAGTTCTCATCGAAGCTGCAAAAGGTAAAATTCGCCCTGCGACTGTTGGTCCTAATTTTGAATCCTCTGTGCTTTCTTATCCTAAAACTGTGCTTCGTAACTTCAGGCTCCACAGCGATATTTTGGAAATTTGGTACTTAAGTGGTCTAACTCCTTTGGAGTGTGCCCCAAGAAAGAAATACAGTGAATGCTCTGGAGGCTATTGGCAGGACCGGGGTGACAGTTACAGAGCTATCTGTCAGTCTGTCTAGGAAGTACTTCACAGCCCAGTGCAGGACTACAGACACAACGTCCTTGCTGAGGTGCTGCATTCTGCCAAGGAAAGATACTCTCCCTGTCTAGACACAGAGCAAGCAAAATGCCATCTGTGATAATCTGTTCTAAGTGGGAATTAGCTGCTTCCTCGGGTGCTGTGTTGTTTTTTGTTTGTTTGCTCTTCAAATGGAGAAAAGCACAACTCCTTGAATCTGCTCGCAGGCCTCCTGGCTCATACTCCTTCATCTCTCCTTCACAGCGTTCACACATAACTGCAGTGTTCTCAGTGAACTGTGTGCCACCCTTTCTCGCCTCTCTGTCAGGAATGAATTCTGCCAAGAAATTGTGGACCTTGGGGGCTTAAATTTTATGGTCTCTCTCCTGGCTGACAGCATTGATCATCCAGTGAGTAATACAGAATGTATTTGGGGGGCTGAAAATAATACAGCAGATTTGATTTTTCAAATCCTGGCTTTGAGTGGGTCTTAACACATAATTTTGGGTCCATTTAGTGTTGAAACCCAAGTGTTGATCCCATTTACCTCTATTTAAAGCTTCACGTGCAATGTTGTTCTGTATGTGCTCTGTCATTTAATAATGGTGTAATTGAGCCCCATGCTTGTGGTTATTTCTTCTGTCCTCCCCAGTCTACAAGCAGAGTTCTGCTTGGTCCCAGACAAGCTGAGCTTCTGATTTTCTACCATTCAACTAGAAGAGGTTCAAGAGGATTGACTGATTCTATAAATGTCTTTGGAAACCTGTGCCAAACTAGCAAGTTCTTTGTACAGAAGAAAGCATACCTGACATCTGAACTGCTGAGGAGTTTGTAGCTGGGCATTAAAACTGAGTGGAGCTGCTGGGGGATGTTGTAGGCGACTCAAAACACTGCAAGATTTTTCCTGCTGCTTTCTAAGCTGTTCTTTTCCTTGGTGAACGCAGGATGTGGTGAAGCAGGTGCTGAGTGCCATCCGAGCCATTGCAGGAAATGACGATGTGAAAGATGCCATAGTTACTGCTGGTGGAACCGACCTGATTGTGCTCGCCATAAGCCATCACCTTGCCAACCCTCAGGTATGCAGCTAATTGCTTGATGATGGTTTCCCACAGAGGCTGGGAGCAGAGGGCTTTGGGCTGTGTAATGCAGGGGTCTTGTCATTATATCATGTCATATATATATCATTATGTCATTTATATAGCAATCCACAGCTCTGCTCTGACTTGTGGTAAACAGCTCTGCTGAGAGCAGATGCTCCCTATGTATGCATGTGGAATGATTGCACTTTTGTAACCTGAACAGTGCACTGAACCTTTAACATACCTGTGATATGGAGTGGGTAAGTGCATGCTTTGCCATATATCTGTGTAAATGTAAAGGCTCATATCGACTGTGCTGTACTTTTTTCTCATCCATGAATCAGACTGGTATTAGAGTAGATACAGTGTTTTATACCTCCAGGTCTGCAGGTCAGCCCCTACTGAAGTTATGTCAAATCTGTTGTAAATTACCATATGAAACTTGCTTTGCATCTCAGAGAAGCACGATGTTTCAGGAAGAAACTAAAGACTGCTATTATGAATAGTATTATTTATTAAACAAGTCCCCAGGCAGGAAAAGAGAACTCTGGACTCTTTGAAATGTTCTTTTGTCAAAGCAGCATTTCTAGGCAGTGAGTGCTTGCTCTTTGTCTTGTAGATCTGTGAGCAGGGCTGTGCAGCTCTGTGCGTGTTGGCGCTGCGCAAACCTGAGAACTGTAACGTCATCATGGAAGGTGGAGGGGCACTGGCAGCTCTTCAGGCTATGAAAGCACACCCACGAGAAGTGGCTGTACAGGTATTTGCCTCTTGATTACTCAGTCAAGATTGGTGTTGTTTGTGTTCACTGCTTCATTGGTGACAGCTACAAAGTGTTGAGCTGCTTAGGAGATAGGGGGTCCTGCATATAAATGGTACAACTAGACCTGCCATCCTGATGTGATCAGAACAAAACTTAGTTTGAGTTTCAAATCCACATCAATTGAGATTCAGGTGGCTGCAGAACGCCGTGCTTCAACTGAAGGCATTACTTCTGTTGCCCCCCCAAAAGAGCAGGGAAAGGGAGGCTTTGTCAGAGCCACCCTGTAGGAAATACTGTGAAAGAGCAGCTCAAGCTTCTGCAGGAACATGACAGGAAAAAGCATACATGGGAGTGAAAAGGCGGGTCCACTGTCAAAGAAACATTATGTCTTCGTGTTATTTTAGAAGTACTTGGTGTTGTCTGAGTGCTGTTGGAACATCAGCAACTTTCTTACTGGTGGTCTTTTATAAACATTGTAAAACAGCAACTGTACTTTTTCTATGAGTTTCATTCTTCTAGAAAGCAGTTTGTTGCTGTCTGTAACATCTCACATTTGCTTGCCCAGGTGCTAATCTCTCCCATTCACCTCTCTCTCAGAAACAGGCCTGCATGCTGATCCGCAACCTGGTTTCCCGGAGCCGAGACTATTCCCAGCCCATCTTAGAGATGGGAGCTGAGGACCTGATAACAGAAGCTCGTGCGACGCACAAGGACTGCGATGATGTGGCCAAAGCTGCACTGCGAGACCTGGGCTGCAAAGTGGAGCTCAGAGAGCTGTGGACAGGCCAGAAGGGGAGCCTGGCACAGTGAATCATCCATCTCCTGAGCAACACAGCTGAAAGGCATCTTATGTACGTGAAGTCTAAGGGGAGAAACAAAGTGGCATGGATTAATTTGCTGTTACAACTGGACTGGAATATCTGAAGCAAATGCCTGGCTTGTGAGGCTGCAGTGAAGTTTTTTTGGGGGGGAGATACAGCTGGAATGGCTTTGTGCATTCACAGGCTGCAAATCAGCTCTGTATAGTAATCATTCCTTGAATCATGTAGCGCCTGAAGATGATCTGCTTCCCCCCCACATTATGTGTGTTACTTGTGTACAGGAGAGAGCTGTTCCCGTGTGCTCTGCAGTAAGAGCCAAGGAGGATATTGATGTGTGCTATGGCAACTTGCTCTGGTTGTTTTGTCTGCCCTGTGCTGATGGAAGCCAGCAGCCTGCTCTGCTAATGGGATGGATGAGGAGGAATCCCATAATTCGTGAATGTGTTCTGTCCTGTTGTGCTGTTCTTCTACTAACTTATTTTACTGCTGACCATATTCTGTGTTGCTTCTTTGTTTTGGATTTTCAGCCGACGTAACATTTTAACAAAATCAAGTGAGGATTCTGAATAGTATGGCCTAAAACAACATGCTTTAGGACATTGGTATTTGCTTCCAGGAGGAAAAACTCTGTTCTGTTCCAGTGAGATGAGCAAGTCAGGGACTGGGGGTGAGGATGGTGATGTCAAAGCAGGAACAATCCGGCAGTGATGGCACACAGCAGGAAGCTGTGCTGGGGAACCCACACTTTGGTTCTCTCTTAGCAGAGCAGTGCTTTCCAGAATCCTGAGAGCTGTAATTGTAACGAAGAGGCTGGGCACCTCTTGGTCTGAAATCAGCCGTGGACTTTGGAGCATTACAGAGGTGAAGCATCCAGAAAGCTTCCCCAGTCACTGCTGAAGGCCTTTGTGCCTCCAGCCAGTGGTTCCTGTGACTCACTGTGCTGTGCTGGCTGCTGATAGGACCTTCCTGTGCACTGCTGCTGTATGTGAATGTTTTGTAGTGTGATACTTCTCATAGAAGTGTTGATTCCACGAAACACTTAAAAAAATTGCAAGGGTGGTTGGTTCTTCATAGAGCCACCTTGGAGGTGGGAAAAGAAAGATGGCAGGAATGCCTCAGTGCTGAATTTGTAAGTAAGCCCTGCTGCAGCTCTGCGCTATCAGCAGGCAGCAGAGGCAGGTTCTTCAGAGGCCACGAATGCTAACTAACCCCACGTTTGTGGGAGAGGCCGCCTGGCTCTCCCTTCTCCCTGTTGTGCTAAGTGTGGTGTGTCTGTGTGTTCCCCGCCCCTGTAGCCCTGATATTCTGCTGAAGGGGCCCCACTGCCATGGGGCAGAGCAGGAGGAAGATCTGCAGAGGAGACCCCGAGGTCCTGATTCCCCCTTGTTGGGACTGATGGTGCTGAGCAGCATCTCGGCCAGCCCTGCTCCAGGTGGGGTTCCATAGAAATGGGAAGGCTGGTCTTTGTTTTCCGTCTATTTTAGCCTCAACTGGGGCACTGGGAAGGGACAGATCGGGGTGAAAGGGCTGTGGGGCAAAGCCCTGCGGGGTCATGGCTGCAGGCCGAGTGTGGCATGCTGCCACGGGGGCACGTGGGCGGCGTATGGGCCGTCTATGAGCCGTCTATGAGCTGCTGCACCCGGGGACAGCCGGACGGAGCGCCGCGCGCTGCCCCAGAGGTCGCTACAACCGAGCGTGACACGCGGCGCGCTGCCATGTGCGACACGGGGGCTGCGCACGGTACCCGCCGCGCGGGACGCGGCTCAGGGCCGTCGCACAGCCCGCGGGGTGCCAGCAGCCCTGCGCGGCGTCCTGCGCGCATCGTGCGCGGGATCTGCGCGTTCCATCGCCGCGCAGCGCCTGGCGCACCCCGCCTCTCCCGGGCGCTCCGACGCAGCCCGCCCCCTCCCGCCGCTCATTGGCTGCCGCTCCCGCCCCTCTGCCGCCGCTCGGCCACTCAACGCGCGCGGCACCGCCCGCGCCCCTCGCTCCGGGGCTGCGATTGGTCGCCCTGCACCGAAAGACCCGCCTCCGCAGGCGCTGCGGGGGAGGGGGAGGCCTGGCGGCCGGGAGGCGACGGCGGTGCGGCGGCGCCGAGCGGAGCGGAGCCGAGCCGGTGAGTGCGGGCCGCTGGGTGCGGTGCGGCTCCGGGAGAACGTCAGCGTCGCGTCGGGTCCGAGGGCTCGGCGGGCGCTCACGGAGGCGGGTGACATCGCCGCGGCCTCGCGCGGGGTCAGCGCTCCGTTCGCCCCTCGGCCGCGCTGCGGGGGGGGCCGCGCAAGGACGGCGCAGCTCGGCCCGGTTCGGTGGAGAGCGGCGGGCTGCGGGCCGGCCCTGAACCCTGCGCGTCCCTTTGCTCGGCCGTTGCCGTCTGTCCCCGCCGATTCCGTCCCTGTGCTCTCTGTCCTCGCCCACCTCCGTCACCCGTTCCTCCCCATCCCTTCCCCTGCGCTCCCCGCCGTTCCCTGCCCGCTCGTCCCTCGCCGTCCCCACCCGTCCCCCCGTGCCGCTCCGGTCCCCCCGCTCCTCTCCGTTCCATCCCGCACCTCCGGCTCAAAGCCGCTCTCAATCTCCCGATGCGCGCTTTGATGCAAACTGTGCTCGTTCTGTTTCCTAAGTTGGACGTGAGGACGACGCGAGCGTGCGTTGCTGCGCTGTGCGGACACCCGGGGGACGCGGAGGGCGTTAAACACGGAGGTCTCTTTCCAACTTCTGCTTTTATCTCTCTCCAGCCTGAGCCCAAACTTACAGTGCAGGGCTGGCTTTTCCTCTTTACCTTCCAACGTCCAAATGGAAGAAGTGTCTCGTGTTGTGTTTAAGACACACGGTGAGCTCTGCAAGTGCTCGTGCAGAGTTGCTGAGTGCCGTTCTGTTCTCTCTGCTGCCCTCTCGGTGCCCCTGGCCGGGCGTTCGGAGGGGTCCGGGATGGCTGCTGACTGCCACCTTCCTGCTGGCGGCTCATTGAGCTAATTGCACACACAGGGTTTGGAGCGTGCTGTCACTTGGCTCCGGTCATTGATTGGAGAATGGTTTGTGGACATTGTGCTTTTTCACCATGCTTTTTTTTATGTGCTGTGATGCGTTCGGAGTGTTCTGAAAACGTTCTGGTTTCCAAGTGGCTCCTGTTTGGAAAAGGCTGTGTGTGTTCAGGAGCAGAGAGGTGTTGGTGGGAGCAGGCAGGGGTACCAGCAGGCTGATGCAGGGACACCAACCTCCTCTGGGTGAAATATTGGGATATTTGAGTGTCCCAAACCCCAGGGCTGCATTCTGAGCATCTTCCCGCTCCAGCACAGCCATGGGCTCTCAGCAGTTGGTTTTGTTTCCCTGGTTATTGCATAGGAAGCTGTGAATGTTGTCTCAAAGAGAGCAGCTGTGTATGGGGCTGGGGTCTGTCCAGGCTGTTGCATTTCAGGAGCTTTCCGGCCCCAGCGGCTGCTTCAGTTCCTGGCAGAGGACTTTCAGCCCTTGACAGCACCGTGAGATGAGCCAGGAGCTGCAGCCATTGCTTTTTGTTGACCTGCAGCTGCAGTTTGTGCACTGAGTCAGGCAGTCCCAGCAGAACGTGTGCCAGGGTGTGTTTTGTGCACAGAGGTCACCTGGAATGTAAGATGAGCAGCAGTGCAGCCGTGAGTGTGCTCACTTGGTGGAGCAGATGGGTTCGATACAGGTCAGACAGGTTTCCTCTTAGGAAGAAGCTCAGGAACCAGAAATAACTTTCTGCTGGTGACTTTGCTCCCAACGGTATGAAGCTGCGTTGAGGTTTACGCCGATGCCACTGGTTGCCACTGCAGTGTTCTTTCACCAAGAGTGACACAGAGATATTCCTGCTGTCTTATGAAAGAAGATGACTTCTTGTATGGAAAGCTGAACTGCAACGTGAGCAGCTTGCTCCAGCTGACAACGTAGGTGAGTGTTGGTGATCTTTGCTCTCCAGAGAGGCATCAGATTTGCTCCTCCTCGCTGTGTCTGTGCTGTGGGTGGGTTGGTGCTGCTGGGCTGCAGGACTGCACTGAGCTCTCAGGTGCTCACACTGTGTGCAAGCAGGGCCTGCAGCAGCACTGTGGGAAATGGTCCCCACCTGTGGCTTCTTCTTAGACTTTGAGTTTGTTCTTTTTTTTCGCAGTGGGATTTTAGCAAGGAGATGATAATGATTGGTTGTTTTGTTGAAATGGTTCTGGGCAAAGATCGCTCCTGTTTGACCAGGGGTTGTTCATGTTTCCACCTATCTCTGCTTGAACTGGAAGGCTTTGGCCGTGCTGGGGTCGTCCCTCAGGGCTGTCAGTGCCTGTTTTGCTGTTTTCTGCTTTCTGCCTCTGAAGGAGGAGGTCTGTGACAAACTCAGACTCAGCAGCTCTCTGCCATTCCATCCCCTTCAGGTGCTTTGTTCCCCTTCAGACAAAGTTGTCTTGCAGATACAAACAGTTCTTCAGCTCTTGGCTGTGGAAGGCACAGCTGAGGTGTTCCCAGGAGCAGGCAGGTAACTGAAAACCAACAAAGAGTTTGGATCCTTCTCCTCCATCCATTTATCTGAGTTGTGGCTGGGGGATGGAAGCAGGAGAAGCATTTATTTTGTTCTTTGCAAAGAAGCCCCCCCCCAAAAAACTAAATGATTCCAGGTACCATCATTTAGTGAGTCTTCTAATTAGGTTGTCAGCGGGTCTTCCAAATTGTGCTGACAGCTTCTGTACAGACTTTTAAAGGGAAAACACAACGGGCTGCTCCTAGCTCGTGTTTTGGGATCGGATCTGAAAGCACCCGGAAGATGAATGTGGCTGACAGGAGCTGAGCCTGCAGGGCATCGCTGGGTTTGATTTTTAATGGCTTAATCAAACTGGAAGGCAATGAGGGACCTCGGGGGATCGCCCAGCGGAGCTCATCCCCCTCCTCCTGTGATTTTTCTGAGATGCTTTTGCTCCAAGGGCGAATTTAAGGCGGTGCTGATTGCGGTGCAGCTCTGCCTGTGTCAGCCTCAATTGCTCAGTTTAACAACTGAAGGGAACCTAATGCAGCAGCTTCCCGGGGCACTGCTTCACTCCAGCCTGCCTAGGAAAGCGGGTGAGGGTTTTTGCCGGAGCTCTCTGAGCTTTCTTTTTTTCCCTACTTGAACTCTACGCTTTTATTGGTGATGTGGAGACGTAAATGGTGCAATAAAGGAAAAAAGAAAAAGAAAAAAGAAAAGTCCGGAAGTGGGTAGCTGCTAATTAATGAAGGAAGCTGATGGGTCCAAATGGAGTCGTGTGCGGGTGACTTCACCTGCATGGAACCCAGTGGGGCTTTGATTATGGGGAGCTGGGCGTCCCATAGCGGGGCAGTGGGGGAGCAGTGGGCGCATCCTGGAGAGCAGCTCTGTTGGCAATGGGTGCTGCTGGTGGTGGCTGCTTGCTTTGCTGTATTCCTGCTGGCTGGATGGCATGTGGGAGCAGTTGTGCTTTCTGACAGGTTGGGAGTCTATCAGGAGCATCAGACAAATGTGGATTTTGGTGCTGATGTGTCTCTGGGCCGGGTGCCAGGCTTTGCTGCTTTCTGGCTGCGTTGTGATGTGAAGCTGCAATGTCTGGGGCTGAAGGTGGTGAAGATGCTTTGCTGTAAACAGGGCTGTTCAGGTGTGGCAGAATGGCAGCACTGGGCTGTCGGTGGGGTGGGCAGCGGGATTCCCTCCTGTGCCATTAGTGCCAGCCCCAGCCTTTTTCTGGGCTGGACTGATGTCAAACCAAACTTCTAAATAAGGCTTAATTATGAAATATGGGAATGGATACCAATCTCTGAGCCTTTCCTTTGGCGATGAAGAATCTTCGCCGTGCTCTGGTTGCTGCGCTGGGTGCTGGCCCTGGGCTCTGCTGTAACAGCACTGCGGGTGTTACTCATTAAACCTCTTTAACTTTTGAACTCCTGTTCAGCAGTTCTCCTTTCTGGTGATCCTGCGAGGGGACGGGGCGGCTCTGCTGAGGGGTCCTCTGTGGATCTGCAGTGAGGGTTTGTGTAACAGCCGCAGAAATAACGCAGCAATGTGTTACAAAAAGCAAATCTCAGCTGCAGCCTTGCTTTCTTTCTTCTTGTTCCCCGTGGCTTTGGAAACGTGAGCGATAAATGTGAGAGGGCTGGATGGAGAGTGAGGGCTGAAAGCATGTCCAGCTGCTCTGTATTGAGTTTCTGTGGATTGCTTAATAAAGAGACTGATGCTCATCTGTGTACATGTGTGTGTATGCATGCCAGATAATGACTGCTTCCTGGTGGCTGAGCCCTACAAACTTGGGCTGAAACTGAAAAGCAAAGCTTTATTTTCTGTCTGTGCTGTGTGTCATCACTTGTAACAACACAGAACTTGGTAACTCCCAGAAGTCAGAATCCAACCCACCTCCAAAACAAGGCACTGCTGCGTTGCTTTGCAGGGAGCAAATGGGACTGCAAGGAATAGATGCTGCTTGTGCATTTAAGGCTCCACAAGTGTAGGGCTTGCATATATGTGGACAGGTGCTGTAGGATCAGGGCACGAGGCACTGAAAGTAGAGGGGAAAACAGCTCTGAATAGCATCAAAGACAAGATTGTTGAGCAAACAGAGATCGCCTTCACATGTGTGCATCTTCCAAAATAGATCCAAGCTTAATAATAGCAGTTTAGGATTAGAGGTTTCCTTTCAGTCATCTTTCTCAATCATCCTTCAGAGTCCTGTTTTAAAGCAGTTGCACATTGCATTCCGAAGCTCTTCAGCACGAGTTCTATTTTGGTGGGTTTATTTTTGGTAGAGATCAATCTGATATTGTGACCTACATTTCTCCTGGGGATAATATCAGCCCAGGAGCTCTCCCTGCTCTGCTGAAGGGCGCTGCTTTGCAGTTCCAGCTCCGTCAGACGAGAAGGAGCTAACGGCAGATAGTAATTAGAAACAATCAGCAGGCTGCAGTCGTCAGAACAACTCCATGAGGAACCACCTCCACCATATGGGGATGTCTGTGCACGTGGTCTGATGGGACCAGACCTCCACAACAGAACTTCCCCAGTGCCAACGTTGCTGCTGCTGGGGTCGTGCTTTGGGCTCTCTTTCATTGCAGAGTGGAGTTATTTGAGCAGTTATTTGAGCTCCCCTTTTGGAAGACACCCCCAGGAGCTGTGAGCATGCGGTGTCTGCATGGAGCTCCTGCAAATGGTGTCAGTGTGAAGGACAGCGTGAGTGTGGGCTGCATGCAGCTCCATCACCACAAATTGGTCATGCACCAATACAGCCAAGGCTGAGCCTTCTCTGGCTCTGTGTTAACATCTCTGCTGCAGCCAAGGGGGTTTTGAGAGTGAAGTCTGGCACTAATTTATGAGAGCGATGCAAGGGGAAGAAAAAAAAACCAACAGATCAGCAAGTCTGAAAGGTGCTGACAAGCATTTAATGGCTAGAGGTTGTTAAAAAGGAGGAGAAATAAAAGGTGGCATTTTGCAGTAAGCAAGCTGTTGTGCCTCAGATTTCCCAGGTATGGGATGGGGCAGAGATGAAGCAAACTTGCTGCAGGATGCCGAGGAGCAGCTGGGGAATCCAGGTTTCCCAAGCTCACATTCCTCGAATGGAAGCTGTGGAAAAATGGCTGTTGGAGCAATCTTGTTGCTCAGAGAGCAGATCTTTGTAGCTACACCTCATCTGTGAAGCAGTGCTGAGCTCGGAGGGCCATCTTTCACTGCAGCTGTGCAGGAAGGGAGCCCTGCAGCCAGCAACGTGCTGTGCTCAGCGTGCTGCTGTAATGTCATCCGTGTGGCACTGAGTGTGGGGCACTGGAGCTGTCTGTCCCTTAGAATAACCCCCAGTGCCTTTGGGGATGTACTGCTAGGGATATTTATTTCCATTTTCCAGAACTGGGTTTTAAATTTCTGTACGTCTTTTCTAGTATCTGAGTGATGCAGAGCAATTGAAATGAGTGGCAACCTGAGTGTTTGCTGTAAGCAATGGAAGAGAACAGAACAGGGTCGATTGCTTCACCCTTAGAAATCATGCATTTGGTTTTGGGCCTTGCATCTGAGTTCTTTGGGAGAGAAAAGAATGAATATGGTCAGCAACACAGTTCTAGGTAGCACCAGAGCATTCCCCCTGCCCCATCCCTGTCGTACACACACTTTCATCTCCAAGGATGGACTCCTGGAAGCTTGGGGTTGGAGCTGGCCCTTCCCTTCCCTTCCAGCTATTTTATGACCTGAGTATTTGCTACCATTGATGCTAACGCTTATTTTGTTCTTGTTTTCCATTCAGGAGCCGGAGCCCTTCTGCCCACTTGGAAGTGCAACTGGTATGGGTAATGGTGTGAGAGAAGGTCAAGTGGATTTCAAAGGGCAGGATGTGGAGCCAACTGCATCAGCTCATCTTCCAGCAGAGGTACGAGCCAGAGCTTGGGGGCAGTGTGCCGTGGGGTGAACCAAGAGCTGAGTGATTGCAGGAGGAGCATCTCAGTGGGATTTGGGACATCCAAGCCATGTGATGTGTAACTGCACTTTGAGGATGGCTGAGCAGCTCCAGCCCTTGGGCTGACGGGCAGGCAGGGCTGAGCTCCTCGTTCAGGGTTGTGTCTTATTACATGGGAGCTGGCAGAGCTGGGAGCAGAGCCAGGAAGGCTGCTCTCGGTGCTCTCAGTGCTCCTGCTGCTGTCACGGACTCCCGTTAGGAAAACCAGAGGGGAAGGTGCTGCTGAACCTTGCTCTGCTTTAGCTCAGGGTTTCTGCTCGCGTGGAATGACTTTGCTGGAGGAACGGAGCCAAAACTCGGTCTGAAGTTCTCACAGTGCTGCCTGCGCACGTGGCACCGGATCAGCAGGGATTGATTCCCTTCCATTTTCCCCTCTGCCTGTTTTTGTAGTAAGAAATTAATGTTTTAGCTGGGAAACGTGCTGGTTGGGAGGGGAAAGGCGTTAACTCCTCCACGAAAACACAAAGCATATCAGAAGTTAACATTCTTAAGCCTCGACTTGACTTGTCTCTCAGCCCATAACCTTCACGGTGTTGGATTTCAAGTCATTTACTCGCTTTCTGCCCATGTGTTACGAGAAGATAGCTGCTTTATAAATATGAGCTGTGGCAGGAATGTCAATAACAGAAACACTTCCATTCCATTTATCATAGCAGGAAGCCTGCCGTGTTTTATTCCTGAGATCCTGGGGACAAAGTGGGTTTGTGTGTTGGTGCAAGGGCAAGAGAGCAATGCACCTTTGTGCCTGGTTCAGTCATAAGCAGTGACATGGCCTGTAGAAATCTGAGCAGGGGAAATGCAGCACACGTGAGAGAGAACCTTGGAACTTTGTGTTTTGCAGACCTATCTAATCTTTGCTCATGGTGATTTGGCCAGGAATTTACTGTGCTTGGAATTTACATTTTATTCCCTGCTTTGAAGGGAATGTTCACATTTCCAAAACACCCACACTGATTTTTAGCTGTCTCAAGAGAATCAAAAGCATTCTTATTACGTTAGCAGGTAGGGAACGTTTCTACATTGGGCTGAAAGGGACAGAGAAGTCCTTGCAAACAACCTGACAAAACAATTTAGAGTGATGCAGCATTGAGATTTTGCACTGAAATGTGA
Source organism: Centrocercus urophasianus (assembly GCF_019232065.1). Classification (NCBI taxonomy): domain Eukaryota; kingdom Metazoa; phylum Chordata; class Aves; order Galliformes; family Phasianidae; genus Centrocercus; species Centrocercus urophasianus. Next base: position 216,698 of record NW_024885133.1, on the reverse strand, counting down.
GTGTGTGATTGGGTTGCTGTATTGTGGAGCTTATGTTTGCTAATGGGACAGATTGCAGGATAAAGGGGATGCTCACACCTGAGTTTGGTTCATCCACGTCCCTGGGTGGGAGGAAATGCTGTAGCAAAGGTAAAATATTACAACTCCTCTTCAGGATTAACTGTCACACTGAGCAGTGCTTTGTTCCAGGGTATCCAGGAGCAGAAGAAAGTGCTTAACTCCCTGATGTCCGGTGCACTGGCTGGTGCTGTTGCCAAAACTGCAGTAGCTCCACTGGATAGGACAAAAATCATGTTTCAGGGTAAGTCCTGCTGGCTTTTGCAAGCTACTCTGACATTATTGCTACCAGAAACCAAACCAGCTCCAAACGTATCCAGCCAGAATGTCCCCCAACCTGAAAGGAGTGGGTGGGATGTGACAGAGCAGTGACAGTGCCACAAAGCCACAGCACATCGAGTCTGAAAACCTATTGTTTGGTTTTTGGTGGGATTATTGCAGATGTCAGTCAGCTGTTCGTCTGGACGGTCTGGGTCCAGGTCTCGTGGTAGTCAGCAAGAGCTTTGCTGTTTCAGTGCAGTGTGCTGCATGCGCTGCTGGCTGGGGACAGTTGGCTGCAGCTTGTGAGTTCCATGCTATAAGGGACGGCGCAGAGCAGCTGGGCAGTGGAAGAGCTGCATTCGAAGGGATGAGTGATAGCACTTCAGATTTCTGTGCTTCAATTTGGAGAAACAAAGTGAAGGGAAAGGGAGTGAGGTTAGGTAGTAGAAACGGGAGGAGGTGACGGAGCTGCTTGCTGGAGGCCAGGCAGTGCCTGCTCACATGTGCACCATTTTCTAATAAGTTGTGTTTTATTCCAGCTGGATGTGGCTGGAGTTGAGGTTGATTATGAAAAGTGTCTACAGGATGCAGTGAAGCTGGCATACCTAGCTTTGTACTGCAAAATGCTTTTTGGAACTCTCCAACTTAGTGTGTAACCGATGGTGATACGCAGCTAATTGGAATAGAAGCAGCTTGTACATGGAGTGGGGTTTAGGGTCCAGCCCCACCATGGGCTCCTCCCAGATCCCCCATTTAAGCATGAGAGCCTCCAGCTGTGTTCATTGCCCCGATGGGAAGGGCACAGCCAGTTGGTAGAATAAACATTTGGTGAGGCCGAGAGTTTTAAATCCAGTTGACATCCCAGATTAAATGAATTGGGCAGGTTTACTGTAATCCCTGGACGAGATTTAATTTCAAATTGACTTTCATTTGACGTGACTTCCAATCTTGGCGTGGCGGGGATATAGATGAGGGAGGTGAGGCTGCAGGGAGCTCAGCCTGGGCTGCGTCTGTGAGCACTGGGGACGTGCTGTGCTTTCCCAGCAGAATGAGCACTGAGGTTCATCTGAGGTTGGGATGTCAGGATCAGAGGTGAGATGGGAGCTGCCGAATTGGGATGAGTCATCAGCTGTCCGTATAAATCACAATTAACACATCCAGCCCTGCGTGTTGTGCGGGGCCTGTTTGGTTTGGCCCATTAAACTTGCTGCAGAGGATATAACTAAAAGCTGCCCGTTCTGCCCAATTTCTTATCCAATGGGTGTCCTGCTCTCTTGCTGTGCTGGAGGCTTCCACCACGGCCCCGTTCCCTTCCTGTGAGCAGGGAAAGCATCTGGGGGTCATGTAAATGTGGGAAGCTGTCCTTTGATCCGAGGACTGAATTCCCATGGGCGTGGGGAAGAGGTTTCTTTTCCATTGCAGAGTCAGCTTGGAGCGGTTATCGGAGCGGTTTCAGTTATTAAAAAAAAAAGGCAAAAAAAAAAGAAGCTTTGAATTACATAAAGGAGCAACGCAGTGAAAATGTATTTGCATGTGATTGTTTGACACACTTGAGAGGTTACAAGTCTCAAAGGAGTTTGAAAGAAACTGCAACAGAGACTTAATTGGAACCACGTTTCATTAGCGTTGCTGTCCGGGTTTTCGCCTGGGTTTCCTTCCTGCTGCAGGGATGTTACAAAGCAGAGCTGCTGCCTGCCAAATAAAGCTGGCTTCCCCAGGCCTCCCGTGTTACATACTTAAAGAGATGCTGTCAATTTGAATGGATGCAAGAAAAGAAGCAGAGTGTTTGTCTGAGTTTTGTGAGGATGAAACCATCGTAGCGTGGAGCTCCGCTAACAGCGCTGCGCCGGGCGGTGGTTTGGCATTAGGCTGCAACCTGTGTGTGCAAATGTGCTGCTCAAATCCGTGCTTGGCTCCAGCCCCTCTTTAATTGCTGTTGTGATTTGCTTTTTTTAGCCCTTTAAATTAAGAAGTGACAAATGGAGCGATTTTGCAACAGCAGATGGAGAAATGAACTCCTGCTCTGCTGCTGGTGAGCGCTCACCTTGGGGCAGCCTTTGTTGCTTACAGAGAATCACCATTTTTTTGTTTCTTGCATTAATTCTTCTGCTTTTACTCGTATTTCTCAGCTAAAATGCAGCTGTGGTTTCTTTGATCCATCTAAGTGTACTGAGACCTAACGCTCGCTTTTTCCTTCTAGTGTCTTCAAAAAGATTTTCTGCCAAGGTGAGGTGATGTGTCTGTCTCCTGTTCTCCAAAATGTTTGAGTAATGGTAGTAATGTCACCTTTTGTTTGTTTGTGGCTTACCTGGGTTTCGTGAGCAGCACTCGTAGTGAAAGAGCACAGAGGGAAGGATTGGAAATAGTATTGATAGCACCTTGCTGATGTTTTTGCCCCTTGCCAGGCATGCAGGGGACCCGATCCTCATTCTGTAGGTCCTACCTGTGATGTGGCAGGAGATGTGACTGAGCTTTTCCCTTTTCCTCCTGTGGTTGCTCCTTTCCCCCCGGAGCTGTTTCAGGATGCATAGGAAATGTGAATGTGGACGCTGATCCCTCTCGTGGCATGCTGGATGTTCTCCTGCATGTGCATTACAGCTATTCCGTGTGTGCTGTGCTAATATGTATAATCCAAATGCTTCTGTCTTATACTAAGAAGATTAATTTGGGCTGTAAAAAACATCAGTCCAGCTCTGTGCCTTCCCCTCAGAGAGCAAACAAAGATGTAAAGCTCTGTTTTCCCAGCTCCTGCTGTTTTTGCTCTAACGTATGTGAATCAGTCTCCCTAGAGAAGAGGTTTCAGTTGTCTCATTTTGGAGCCAGGCTGTAACAGCTGACACCGGCTCACTGGGGTAGGGGGCAGGGAGGCTTTGGAGGGGTTAAGCTATAGGGCCACCTTTTCCCCTTCTATTGTTTGGACTCCTCTTATCATGATGTCCCGTCTGACCTTTGCTCTGTTGCCTGCAGGAAGCCTACAGGCTGATTTATCACACCTACCTCAACGAGGGCTTCTGGAGCCTCTGGCGGGGGAACTCGGCCACCATGGTGCGCGTGATCCCTTACGCTGCCATTCAGTTCTGTGCACACGAGGAGTACAAGCAGCTCCTGGGGAGCTACTACGGCTTCCAGGGAAAGTAAGATGCAGCGTGGCTTTGATCCTTGCGGAGGAGGATGGGGCGTTTTGTGGGTCGCAGGGAGGGAGCACGATTCTCTGCTTTCTGCAGGCCTGCTGGGCTGAAAGCTCTCGGTGCAGGGTTGTGCCAGCCCCTCCTGCAATGGCTTTGCAGAGCAGTGTGCTGAGAGGGGGCTGAGCGGTGGGCTGGGTCTGTAGTCCTGCACAGAGGTGGACTCTGTTTTCTAGAGGCGTGAGCAAGAAGTGGCCTAGATGTTGAGTTAATGCTTCCCTATGCTGAGAGTGGGCAGACAAAGCAAAGAGCGTTTCTTTGCAGGAGAAGCAACAAGGCCCAGCCTTCTGCTGCTAGCTGAGCCCTTCCTACATGCGTGCAGCCCGAGCCTCTTGCTCTTGGGCACGCAGTGTCTGAGACAGCCCAGGTCAGGCGTGCTGTCCTCAGTGTCCTCTGAGACCTCAGTTTGGAATTGCTGTGGCAAACCACAGCTGCTCCAACCCGTACCCAGCCAGCTCTCTGAAGTACAGACAGGGAAGGGATTCAGTAGCTGGTAGAGTCCTGCTGAAAAGCCACCCCGCATTACCATCTCCAGGTGATCTGTTTGGTTTCTTCTCTCACCTTACTTTAGAGCGCTGACACCCTTTCCTCGATTCATTGCTGGCTCTCTGGCAGGCACAACGGCTGCCATGTTAACCTACCCCTTGGATATGGTCCGTGCTCGAATGGCTGTCACGCCGAAGGAGATGTAAGTGCCTAATGAAAGCAAGTACCACCACCACGAACAAACACAGAGCTTTCTTTTAAGGTCAGATGGTTTTATTCTCATTTTCTGGGTCACTTCTTGCTCGGAGCCTTTGGTGTAATAAACGTTGTTACTGCGTGGGTCTGAGCACTGATGAAATGCCCAGAGCCCTGCTTAGTCCTGGGTCTGGAAGGAGATGGATGCACAAAAACCTTCCCAGAAAAACCTGCTTGCTGGGAGGCCGTCAGGCAAAGTGCCTCGGGGAGACCGAACAGACAGGACAGCATATTGCAGTGGGGCTGGAGGAGAGCTGGGGACTGGCTTCTCCACTTGCAGATAGGTTTCTGAAATCTTTTCTGAGATGTCTGATGAGCTCAGAACCAAATTAATTAATTGTTGATCCTTCAGAAAGCTCTATTGGAAACATTGCCCAGATGTGCAGGCACTAACTAGCGCAGATTTGGTTTTCCTGTGTCTGCATGCTAGGTACAGCAATATTGTTCATGTCTTCATCCGAATATCCCGAGAGGAAGGATTGAAAACACTGTATAGGGGATTTACACCAACCATCCTTGGAGTGATTCCGTATGCCGGGCTTAGCTTTTTCACCTATGAGACACTGAAGAAACTGCATGCAGGTAATGGATCCTTTGGTTTTTTTGGCTTTAGAATGGAATGGTGAAGGTTTGGGGCCAATTTCAGGTGTTTGAATTCCGTGATGCAAGTCCTCTTCCTGGCCTTGAAGCCAGTTGTGAAGTTCTGTGCTCGTGGAAGGTGCCCTGCGCCTCCCTTTCCCCAACCCCAGACTTTGAAGAGGGCGAGCTGCAGGAGAGCAGCATCCATTTCCATCTTTTGCCTTCCTGCAAACCCCGAGTGCAGAGGGGATGTGGTTACTTCCCAAGTCAGCTAACGTCCAAATTGGAAACTAGATCCCGGGAGCCCTGGCCCTCGGTCCTCTCTTTGGCTCTTGGCCCACTTGACCTCAGTCACACGGTTGTGCCAAGCAGCTTTCCACACTCTGCTGCTTTCTCTTTCCCAGATCACAGTGGGAAATCGCAGCCATCCCCTCCGGAGCGGCTTTTGTTCGGTGCCTGTGCAGGTTTGATCGGCCAGTCGGCATCTTACCCCCTGGATGTGGTTCGCAGGCGAATGCAGACGGCGGGGGTGATGGGACACACGTACAGCTCCATCCTTCTCACCATGCAGGAGATTATAAGAGAAGAGGGACTAATCCGTGGTTTGTACAAAGGACTCAGCATGAATTGGGTCAAAGGTCCGATTGCAGTGGGAATAAGCTTCACAACCTTTGACCTGACGCAGATCCTTCTCCGTAAATTACAGCACAGCACTAACGTTGAAAGGTAGTAGCTTAATCCCCACAGCCCTCGCTGGAGAAAAGTACGACACGTGTAGAAAGAGCAATGCTAGCGTTCCCTCGCTCTGCACGTGCTCTCCCGCAGCTGAGAGCTTACCTTTCTTGTTTGTTTGTTCCTTCTGTGCTGTTGTTTGGTTTTCTTTTTTTAATGAGCCTCCGCATCGTTTTGAAACCTCAACCTGCAACTAACCCTCCCCTAAACGAAATCCTTTCCGCCGCTCCGCAGAACGGCGTCCTCTCCAGGAGCTGCCTCATCCTCCTGCTTTGCCCTTTGATGCTGGGAGTGGAGCCTCTCAAACAAACAACAGTGCTGCTGCGCTCCACGTCTGCTCTGTGGGCAGATGGAGCGGGGATGAGAGAGAGAGAGGGGACTCGGTGCTGTTGGAATGAACTCCTGAATGTGGGAAGTCAGCACGGTCCTGGGAGGCGGTTCTTACTGTGCACTGCTGGAGGCAGTCTGCCAAGTGCAATATTCCAGTTAATCTGTCAGGAATTCCACGTTCCTCTGACCTGTGAGCGCCGAGTTCTGTAAAACAGGACGCAGCAGGATTTCACAGGTCCGGGTCACTTCTTTTCTTCTGGAAGCTGTGTGTGAGCTCTGGCTGGAAGAGCTGCCCGTTTGCAGATGTTGTTTTTCCTTTCTGGGTTGAGTTGCATGAAATCTCCCTCGCGTGCAGCGTTCCCCTGAGATTACCAAAGACTGTAGGCAGCAGGGGAGGAAAGTTCTGAGCAGTTTTGTAAATCAGATTCTCATGTTTGCTGTCAGTGTCATTGATGGGGGCTGTGCCTGGGATCACAGACTGGATTGGATCAAACTGCAGCAGTGCTTTCAGGCCGTCAGAAGCCTTCCGTTGTCGTCACGGTCTTAAAGGCAGCTGTTCTCCAAGGGATTTGGCTGTAGTGCCCTAGGCAAGAAGAGAAACTGTTACATACTTAAATTTTCAGCAGTTATGTCCTTCAGTATTACTGTTGCTGCTTTATGCACGTTGCAGGAACAAAGTCTCAGAGATGCACACGTGATGCAGGCTGAGCTGCTCCCAAAGGCTGGTTTTGTCTGGTGGCCCTGCTTCCCAACAGCCGCTGTCCTTTGGTGCCTGCTGTGTTCTTAATGCACACCTTACCCCACTTGCTTTCAGTCCTTGAGTTCCTCTGGACCGTGTCCTCAGGAGAACGGGCTCCTCAGGACTTATGTCTAGTGCCAATCATTTCCAGTTGCAATTTGAAAATGAATGATAGAGTACCTTTCATTGTTTCTATTTCAAGTCAGGCTTCGGAGAAATGGAGATCTGAGGGTGGCTTTGTCTTATGTTCTGTTCCTGTATTAAATTTGGAGTGCAAGAGGTCACAGCGAGCTTTAGAGTTCTCTGGGAATCCCATTCCACAAGCCAAGATGAAAAATCCCTTCCCAGCTGATACTACCCATGTAGAGGGGAGATAACATATAAAAGAAAAAATAAGGCATAATCTAAAGGCTGTCCTTCTCTGGTGTATATATTTTAGTCACTGTAGTTTGACCCTCGTGTCACAGCTTTATTAATGGGAATGGAGGTAATTGCACAACTGGTAGAAATAGCTTTTTCCTTTCTTTTGTCTTTGCACTTGTTCTTCGGAGCATAACTCGCTTCTAATGCCAAATATTTCCCTAGGAACTGAGCACTTGTGCTTCCATTTGGTGGACGTGGCGGGCAGCCTCCTGCAGTTTAGTGTGTGTTGGTGCCAGAAGACGGGGATCGATCTGACTGTAATGCTTGTGGATGGGCAGGGTGTGAACCTCAGAGATTTCTGCCTCTGAGCCCACCAGCAATGATTTCCGTTGTGAAACTTGACTGCAGTCACCATCTCACCTTGTAACTAAATGTTAGGTGTCGCCGTAAGAGTCGTTAGAGATGATAGCCATGAGTTCTCTGTCTTTTTACTCCCTTGCTAATGGAAGAAGATCAGCCGTTTTCTTCACTGGGTGAAACGTTCAGTCCTTTGCAAGAGCTCTGATTTCTTTTCTCCAATGGAGAAGCCAATTACTTCTGCTCTTGCTTCGGTCTCGCTTGGCCTGGTGAGGAGGTGCTGGGGCACCTCAGCAGGAGCGAGGCGCAGACCAGCAATGAAGAGTGTAAGCAGTGGCTGTTGTGGGTGTGTGCTTGCATATCCCGCCATATAGACAACCTGCACTGAGTTCTGCTCAGCTTGGAGGCTGCTGGTTCAGAGCGCAGTCCTTTGCACAGGTGACTTCTGTAGTGACAGCAGAGGATGCTGAGCTGTGCCTTCTGAGCTCGGGCAGGCTCCTGTACTCTGCACTGTGGTAGGTGGTTGGGGCAGACGCTGCAGTTCTTGTCTCGTGAGGCAGGGCATCTCCTGCCGTGCTGGGTGTGCAGCTGGAGTGTTGGTGAATGGAAATCCTATGGAGGGGGGTGTTTGTGGCACCTCACAGCCTGGCTGGTGCCTGAGGGCTGAGCTGAGGATGGAGACCTGAAGCACAGCCTGGCTTGGAAGTGCTGAGCTGAGGGAAGCTGTTCCTTCATTAGCAGCTACACCTGATTTTAATTCAGTGAGCTGTCAGCCAAACACATTTCTCCAAGTTCTGCAGACTGAGAGCTTATTCAGAGAGAGATCTGAGTTCAGTCTGTAATTGTTTTGGTGCTTTTATTTCTTGGGCGAGAGAATAACTGTGTCACTGCTGTGGGCTGTTTTGAATAGCTCTTTCTTTTTCCTTGGTTTGAATGTACGAGAGGAGAAACGGAGTGTTCTCTTCCCTTCTCTTAATCTTTGCGTGAATTGCGATACGTTCCAGGTCTCTGTGCTGCCCGGAATGAATGCCTGAGGAGCTCTGGGCACACATTGGGAAGGGGAGGTGCCAGCCAAGAGCCATTCCTTCAGCTCTGAGAGAGAAAAGCCTAACAGGAATATCCTCCGGTTCTTCTTTTCTTTAAAACTAATTTACTACCCCACGTTCAATTCCTTGCTTTAATTTTCAAGCCATGAATCTTACTTCTCTCGAATGCATTACTGCCAAACGTTCACCCGTGCTTTTATTATTTTTTTTCCTCGTCTTTTCTTCCTGCTTCTGCACCTTTAGTTCTGCACTTGCACTTCGAGAAAATCAGGTCCAGTGAAATGCATCTAAAGTGACAAAACTGGAGCTTTGGTAGGGATCCCCAAAACAGTCCTGCTCATGGGCAAGGAGAGTTCTGCACGGGGCAGGAAGGGAAAGGCGTGAGGTAAAGGGGCAGAAGGTTTGGGGAAGGTTCTTGGGTTCCTTGCCCAGCCTCACGCCTTTCCTTGGCTCATTGCAAGGCGCTGCTGCTCACCAGCTCCTCTTTGGGCACCTCCACGCAGTGCTGTGCTCTGTGCAAGCAGTGTGGGGAGAGGTGATGCTGCAGGCAAGGATAGCAGGGGCATAAAGTCACTGAAAGGCACAGGATGAGCATTATCCAGCCCTTTTCTCCTGGGCTGGTGCAGAGGAGGAGGTCTGGAGCTGTGCTGCACGACAGCCTTTGCTATGGCAGGGCTGGTGCTTCCCACTGCTCTGCACGCCGTGTGATGGATGCAGGGTGTCCCAGCACTGCTTGCTGCCTGTGTGGTCTATGCATATATTAACACAAACACTGTTAACTGCCTTTTGTCCAGACGTGTCCTCACCATCAGTGTGTGTGCGTGCGTCAACTTCTGACTGCTTTTCTTGGATCTGGAATTCTATTTTATTGCAGTGAAGACACTTTGGTATATAATGTTTATATATTTTAAGATTTGTGCCAAGAGAGGATGTATATTTAATAAAAAATGTAATTGACTTTGCAGGCTGTGAAGGGCCCTTTCTGTTGCACTTTGCGCATTGTCACAAGAGAGAAGCGTGGCACGTTGGGTGGATTTACTGATGGACTGAATGTGGTGATGTCAGGGCTGGGGCTGCACGTCCTCCTCGTGCTTCTGCCACATCTCTGTGCCCGCAGCTCCCACCTGAACGCCACAGAAGATGGGGAAGAGCAGCTCAGCAACTGCTTCAAAGCATCGTGGCTCTTCTCCCAGCGGTGCCCATCCCCAGCGCTGCAGAGTGGGATGGGGATGGGTGTGCAGTGGCAGCAGGTGGCACTGTCGGCTTAGCCATGGCCCGGTGGCTTCCCCCAAGTTGGGGTCCCCCCGCTCTGCTCAGTCCTGCTCAGCTCTTGGGGTTTTCGGTGCTTTCAGTTGCCTTTCAGGCCTCGTGTGGCTGTAGGGTGGTGGTGCTTTGCTGTCTCTGCTCCTTTCTGGGCAGTGGGGGTGGATCCAGCCCTGTATAGCAGTCCTCTGCACTCCCTGCTTCATCCCCAGGGAAACTGGGCACCACGGGCTGCAAAATGTGCACCAATCCTTGCAGGAAGCCCGAGGCAGAGCTGAACAACAGCCCTCACATCCACCTTCCCTGCAGCCGCTGCTTCAATCCTGCAAGTGAAGGTTGGCATCTCCTCCTCTGCTTAATCGGGGTTTGGGGTTTGCTTCCCCATCCATGTTTGTGCTGCTGAGCACAGAACGAACTGGGGGTCAGCAATGCTCAGTAAGGGTGGCAACGGGATCCCACTTGGGGTGGGAGCGAGGGGATCCCAGGTGAGATGGGAGCAGGGTTTGCTGCTTTCCTCCCTGCCCTGGGGCACAAAGGAGGACCTCCAGGAACTCGTTGGCAGCTGGAGGTAGGTGTGCACCATGGCAATAGGGGCGATGTAAGGCCAACGCCAGGTCACAGCAGGGCATCCTGGTGCCAGCAGAGCCTCTGCAGCACAAAGCTGCTCGGTCCCAGCTGCTCCTCTCTGCTGAGAGCCCTTTGTGGAGCAGAGCCCAGTCTGTACCGTCACCCAAATAAAGCAAAGATACAAGGAGGGAAATAATTCTAGGGAGAGAAAGATGGGGGGCTCTCTCATTTTATTTGATGTGGCCCAGTTTCATTGCTGGTGGATCTGTCTCCTGCTCTTGGCGAGTCTATCAGTCATTGTCCCTGCCTGAGAGGGTCACGTCTGGGCAGATCTCTGGGGAGGAACTGTCTGCATGTCTGACTGCAGCACAACCCCAGGCCTTAGCAACCCTCCTCCTGCTGCCAGCCTTCCCTGAGCTCAGCCTCCGGCTGCTTCCTGCACATGCTTCAGGAAAATTAGATAAATGAGCCATCAAGGCAGTTGGGCTGGCTCTTAATGGGACAAGCCTCTTTGCATCCTGGCCCTAGGGGAATCTCCCTCCTTGCACCTTTCCCTGCTCCTTGGTGACAGTGCTGCTGGAGCTCAATTTCTCTTTGCCTTCTGCTCATCCAGGGTGTTGTTCTGGGCTCAGGTTTTCCCATCCCTTTGCAAGAGGGGAATTTCCCCTTTATTTTTCTGCTGTTTGGATACTGCTGGAGGAAGGCTGTCTGGATTAGCCCTGTAAACACAGGGCAGAGAGCTGCTTTCTCATCTCGGCCCTTAGCAAGAGGGAATTAAGACCATTACAAGGCTATCAAATAGGATCAGAGCCCCTCTCCTTTCTCTGAGCAGCCCAGACCTGCTAATCCTTTTACATGCAGCTGGACCAGCACCCACCGTGCTGCTGCCTCCAGGAGCCCATTGGAGCTGCAGGAGGGCTGTGTACCCCACAGCCCCTAACCCCGCTGGGATGAGCAGAGCCATGTTGGCCTGGTTGTGTTCCCAGGACAAGCCTTGACCCCTTGCTGCCAGAGCACTTCCAAGAGGGGCTTCGGGGCAGCAAAACACAAAGCAGCAGCACTGGGATGATCAAACGAGCTCTGGGTTATTTATTTCTAAAACAGCCAACAGCCAAAGCTGCTGGGCCAAAGGATTTCACACCAAGCAGAGGGGACCACCCCAAGAGCTCTGACCTCGCTGGGAGGAGCAGAGACCCTATAAAGACACACACACTCAGCCAGGGGAGGCAAACTACACACAGCAAACCCCAAAGTCTGTTCCAGGAAATGAGGCCGCTGCCCCAAACCCACCGCACTGTGACAGTCCCTGCTGGGATCCCTGCTGGCAGCAGAGCTTTGGGCAACGGTTTGGAGCCGGCAGCAGCAAACCCCACTGTGGGAACCTGGCTCTAATGTCACTGCATGGGGCCGGAGCAATGGGGACAGGCACAGCGGTGATGGGTGGCAGAAGGGGAAGAGGCAATGCACTGCTGCACCCCCATGCATAAAACCCATCCTGCCAAGAGCCGGCTGCAGGAGCGTCCCCATGTCCCAAAGGCACATGGAAGCAGGGAAACCAACCGAGGTGGGAGTGAGGTGACGAAGACAAACACCCCACAGGCATGGGACACAGCACGGCTCCCAGCTCCCCCAGTCAGGACACGGCCAGGTGCTGGTGGAAGTAGAGGCCGAAGAGGCTGGTGACGACCTGGCACGCGGCCACCCACCAGGTGAGGAAGGCAAAGAGTCCACGGAAGAAGAGCGGGGTGAGGATGCCGCCCAGCACGCCCGTGATCTGCTCCACTGCCGCACGCACGTCCTCTCCATCCTCACCACCAGGATGCGAAGCTGTCACGGCCACCGCCATGGGGACGGAAGGGGACTCCGGGTACAGCCCCCACGAGTGGTGCCCTGTGGGGCAGAGGGGCTGGTAGCCAGAGGCGGGGGGGGGGGGGGGTCAGTCCCCATGTCCCCAGCCCTGAGCCCTGCAGCTGAGCCCGGCGGTGACTCACCCAACGTCTTGAGCAGCAGCGCGCAGTGCAGGGTGAGGATGATGGGCCCCAGGTACTGCAGGCTGACCACGGGCACGTAGCAGTAAATCCTCGTGATCTGCGCACAGACGGCCATCAGCGGTGTGGCTGACAGCCAACCCTCAGCCCGGCCCCCCGCACGCACCTTGCGCTGGATTTCCATGGCGGCGATGCGTCCCGCTTCCTTCCGCATCTGCTGCACCCAGCGCTCGGCCAGGCACAGGTAAGCCTGCAGGTGGGGACGGGTGGCCGCCAGGCGCAGCCCACACAGCCCCACCACGGCCCAGAGCCGCGCCGTGTTGTAGGCTGAGTCCGACAGGCTGCGTGGGGGGGAGAGGACGGGGTTGCCGGGGGGGTCCCACGCTCCGGAATCTCCCAGGGAAGGAATGGGGACGAGGTGCGCCTGTGCCTCAGTTTCCCCTCAGAGGAAGGCCGTTGCCCCCCGTGCTCCACTCACATCTGCACCGTCTGTTTGCCCATGGGCGCGTGCAGCAGGAAGTCCCGTGAGATGGGCCTGATCCACATCACCACCACCAGTACCGGAGCCAGGAAACTCACATGGAGCAGAACCCTGCGGCGCAGACATCAGGCACAGCCGCGTCCCCGCCTCCTCCCTCTCCCGGCCCCCCTCACTCTCTGCCACCACAGCAGAACCGGGGGTGTCCCGGCTCCTATGCCCCCTCCCCACACCGCAGTGTCACCCAACTGGGCCAGAGGTCTGTCGGCTGCCATCCGGAGGGCGTCGAGATGCGTCTGGGCCAGGCGCAGCCCCGGGAAGGTCAGGCAGGCACCGAGGAAGGAGCAGAGGGCCACCAGCCCCAGCTTGAAGGCCAGCTTGGCGAGGGGCAGCCTGCAGAAAAACAAGGGAAGGCGGGGAAACGGCTTGACCCCAATCCCACAGAGCTGTGGGGGACCCTCTGTCCTTTGGGTCACAGAGGGACAAAGCACCGTTTTCAAAGCAATCTCCAAAAATAAACCGCCATTTCCCATCCTGAAATCAACTCACGTCCAATCCCACCCCCGCGGCTTCAGGATGCTCTCCAGGTTGCTGCTGACACTGTCCAGCCCTGTGGGCAGCACACAGCCATCAGTGGATGCCCAGAGCCGCCCACCTCACCCCGGCTCCCCGCACCCACCGGGCTCCAGGCCGAACTCCAGATAGTCCTCGCGGACCACCAGGACCACCATGGCCAGGAGGACGAAGAAGAAGGCGAAGGTGAGGCAGACGGAGCGCTCGCCGCCCTCCTCTGAGCGGAAGTAATGGCGCATCACCATGAAGAAGACCTTTCTGAAGGCAGGGGGGGCTGTCAAGGAAATGGGGGGCTGCAGGGACAACCCCCACACCAGTGGGACCCCCACACCATCCACGCCGTTAGGCCCATAGGGAAGGCTCTTGCTGGGCACAGCTCAGCAGCAAAGCTTTGTAAGTCCATCAGTTTTCATCTTCTACCCCAAATGGCGTTTCATTGAAAAAAAAATAATAATAATAAAGGAAAAGGAGCAAAAAAAGCAGCAGCAGGCACAAGGATACACGGAGAAGAAGACGGTGAGCAGGCACCAGAGCACCCCGAGGTTCATCTCCCTCTGTGGCTCCACCACGCAGCTGTAGCCCTCGGTGAAGACGTACACAGCAGTGGCGTAGACGGCAAAGTCCATGAACCATTGGTACTCCAGGAAATAGCGCAGCACTGCGGGCCGTGAGGAGATGTCACCACTGTGGGTCACCAAATGGGGCTGGGTGCAGGGGGAGAAGGGCGCTGGGAGGTACCGAGAGCATCCACGGTGGTGATGGGGGAGGTGTCCAGGTGCAGGTCGATGTCACGGGGCACTGAGAGCGGCTTGTCATCTGTCACACCATTCATCCTCCTGCAAGGGATGGGCTTGGGGAACTGGGCACGGAGCTGGAGTGCGCCTCGCGTCCCCCAGCGTTGCGCATCCCTGTCTGGGAGCTCCTCATCATAAAATCAGGAAGGTTGGAAAAGGTCTCTACGATCGCCAAGTCCCACCTGACCCATCCGCATCGCTCCCTCCCATCGCTCTGCCTTGTAGGGATGCACGGGGTTGTTGTGACCCAAGTGCAGAACTGGCACTCAGCCTTCTTGAACTTCAGCCCGTTGACAGCAGGGACCCCTGGTACCCTCAGACAGCTCAAGGGGAACCCAACACTGGGGATCACTCCCACCACCCCCACTGGGTGTCTGCAGTCCTGACCTGTCCCGCTTGGTCTTGGGGCGCTGCTTCCCTGCCAAGGCACGGAGCTCCTCTTCTGATGGGTGCTTGTAGCGGTGCAGGCTGCACAGCAGCAGGAGTCAGCAGGGCCGGGTTTACCCCAAACCCTGTGGATGAAGGGCCGGGGGGGGCATACCTGCCATTGCAGAGCAGCCAGCGAGCGAAAGAGCAGTGTGGAGCCAACTTCTGCATGATGCTCGCTGCCAGCAGGCTCACCACCACCTGCACCCCCATCACCGCCTGCACGGGGATGGTTCAGGGTTTGCATTGCCACAACCCTGCCTGGAGCCCCTCTGTGCCAGGGGAGCCCCCAGCAGGAAAGGGGCTGTGGGACAACCCAGGCATGCGTACAGCCCTGGGCATGCACCAGTCACTTTAGAGCACACTGGGCATGCAATCCCCCAGATGCAGCCCCCCAGGGCAGCCCACCTCTGGCCGTGCACCCCTCGAGCACGGACTCCCCTCGACCCAGCTTGGATGTGCAACCCCTGCTTGTGCACTCCCCGGGACAGCCTTGGCCACGCACCCTGAGCATGCACCCACCATGCAACACCTCCGGCCGTGCACCCTCCCGGCACAGGCTCTGCTATGCACCCCGGAGCACGAACCCAGCAACACCCCTAGGCACTCACCCACACCGGAGCACCCTGAGCATGCAACCTCCTAAACGTAACCCCCTCGGGACAGCCCGTTCACACACCTTTGAACATACCCTCCCCTTCATGCACCTCCCCCGGACAGCCATGCAACTCCCCCCCCCCCCAGGCCTTGCACCCCCCACCCCGCTCTCACCATGCTGGGGTCAGCGCAAAGGCGGCCACAGGAAGCCCACCCTCCACCCCTTCTCCCAGCTGGCCAATCCGACGCCGTCCTCGTGACGATTGGCAGCTCTTTGACCAATGGAAAGGCAGCGTCGCGGGGGGGGGGGGGCGGGCCCTCTGCTGGCGGTCTGTTCCGCGGGCGCTGCCTGCTGGGAGCTGTGGTTCCGTGCCTTGTTTGCGTTCCGTGCGTGCAGCCCTGCGGAGCGTGTGCGTGTGTGTGCATCGTGCGTGTGCCCTGTGTGCTGTACGTGTGCACGAAGGGAGGCTTTGCAATGCCCGCGCAGCCCCGCGGTTGTTGTGCTCGGAGTGCAGAGGTGCGCACAGCTCTGAAAGCTGCGGCTCCTTCTGCACGAGTTTCCCGTTTGATGCATTTGATGCATTTGACCCCCTTGCTGCCCTGTGACACCGGAGGGGACAAAGTGGGCAATGCCAGGGCAGCGCTGTCTGACGGCAGGGGAAGGGTCTGTGCAGCGTGCATCGCTCTGTGTGCTGCAAACCGTACCGTGCATCGCTGCGCGCGTTGCAAACAGCATCGTGCGTTGCTCCTGGCACTCCGGGGTGACACGGGCCCAGCACGGTGCTCGAGAGCACTTCACGCTGACCCCTCTGACCTCGCTATGGGCACCAGTTCACCCCAACGGGGGGGGTCCCTGGCGCTGCCGGTGCCCCCGGGCCGGGCTGGGGCGATGCCCAGGGGTAGCCATGGATATCGATCTTCCGGGCGACGGGACGCGTTCCCGCTAGATGTCGCTTCCGCCCGTGCCCCGAGCGTCTCCCGTGGGTTGGGGTACCCGGCCCGGGGCGGAGGGCAGCAGCAACCTCCCCAGACACCCCCTGATCCGCGCAGCCCTCCACCGATAGGGCCGAGCTCACGGGTTACGGCGCCCCCGAGCCCCCTTCTGCTGACTGCCGGGCGCCCTCACCACGAGCAGAGCCCCCCGCCCCCAGCACCGCCCGTGTCCCGACCCCCCCACCCCCCGGACCCCCACCCCTCGCAGGGGATGCACCAGGGGGATGTCGGTGCCTGGAACGAATTCGGGG